>NW_026045161.1:22500-50000 GCF_943734845.2 Anopheles funestus
CTTAGAGTTAATGACTAATAGGCTTAACTCTTGTTTGTCTGCACCACAGTTCCCGTTCGTTCCGTGCCGTAGCCGGATACGTATTGCACAGTAGTAGACACCGTAATCTGACGTATCTAACACACCACTATTGTAACTCGTCGTCCAAGGACCTTTCAAGTGCCTGATGGCCAGGGGAGCTCTTACACGGCACGGAGACACAGTGATGCTCGCCCATCAAAGTGTACAACGATCGAGTTTGCTTAAGTGTCTGGGTACCTACACACCAGACACAATGCAATGGCCATGGATCCACACAAGGCACATCACATGCAGAAAGCTTCACCAGATTATGACACATACCACACTCTTGTAACTCGTCGTCGAAGGGGCGTTCAAAGTGCCTTACGGCTAGGGGAGATCTAGCACGGCACGGAGACACAGTGATGGTTGCCCATCAAAGTGTACAACGATCGAGTTTGCTTTCCGCGCAAGCGTTCTAAGTGTCTGGGTACCTACACACCAGACACAATGCAATGGCCACGGATCCACACAAGGCACATCACATGCAGAAAGCTTCACCAGATTCTGACACATACCACACTCTTGTAACTCGTCGTCGAAGGGGCGTTCAAAGTGCCTTACGGCTAGGGGGGATCTAGCACGGCACGGAGACACAGTGATGGTCACCCATCAAAGTGTACAACGATCGAGTTTGCTTTCCGCGCAAGCGTTCTAAGTGTCTGGGTATCTAAGCACCAGACACAATGCAATGGCCACGGATCCACACAAGGCACATCACATGCAGAAAGCTTCACCAGATTCTGACACATACCACACACATGCAACTCGTCGTCGAAGGGGCGTTCAAGTGCCTTACGGCTAGGGGAGATCTAGCTCGGCACGGGGACACAGTGATGGTCACCCATCAAAGTGTACAACGAACGAGTTGGCTTTCAACAAATTCTGACACATAGCAAGCGAGCGACCGAGCTACACCGAAGGCAGCTCATGGTTGGTCACTCGCGGACGATCATCAGTAATGATCCTTCCGCAGGTTCACCTACGGAAACCTTGTTACGACTTTTACTTCCTCTAAATCATCAAGTTCGGTCAACTTCAGCCATGCCAGCTGCAGCTCACGAAGGAACCGCGGAAGGTAAGCCTCCAGAAACCTCACTAAATAATCCATCGGTAGTAGCGACGGGCGGTGTGTACAAAGGGCAGGGACGTAATCAGCACTAGCTAATGACTAGTGCTTACTAGAAATTCCAGGTTCATGGGGACCGTTGCAGTCCCCAATCCCGACTAGATGGGCATTTTAGTGATTTCCCGTTCCTCTCGGAATGGGGGCGCCTATTGGCGAGAACACGCTGCGACCCACATTGTAGCACGCGTGCAGCCCAGAACATCTAAGGGCATCACGGACCTGTTATCGCTCATTCTCAGCTTGCTAAACACAAGTTGTCCCGCTAAGCAGGGCAAACGTAGCCGACGACCGCCCGTGAAGGCGCCGCCCGGCTGTAACGTCAGGTGCGCCCGGAGGCGCACTGCTGACAGCGTTCTAGTTAGCATGTTTGAGTCACGTTCGTTATCGGAATTAACCAGACAAATCATTCCACGAACTAAGAACGGCCATGCACCACTACCCTTAAATTTGAGAAAGAGCTATCAATCTGTCTTACCTCGAATAGTTTGGACCTGGTAAATTTTCCCGTGTTGAGTCAAATTAAGCCGCAAGCTCCACTTCTTGTGGTGCCCTTCCGTCAATTCCTTTAAGTTTCAACTTTGCAACCATACTTCCCCCGGAACCCGATTTTGGTTTCCCGGAAGCGACTGAGAGCACCGAATAGGGGTAGCGTCTCCCAATTGCTAATTGGCATCGTTTACGGTTAGAACTAGGGCGGTATCTAATCGCCTTCGATCCTCTAACTTTCGTTCTTGATTAAAGAAAGCATCCATGGCAAACGCTTTCGCTTCAGTTGGTCCTACGACGGTCTGCGAATTTCACCTCTCGCGCCGTAATACCAATGCCCCCAACTACTTCTGTTAATCATTACCTCTAGGTTTCTGACAAACCAACGAAATCGTTTAAACCGAGGTCATATTCCATTATTCCATGCAAGATTATTCTCGGCCAACGCCAACCCCACGGGGGGGCCGGACGCTTTGTCTTAGCCTGCTTTGAGCACTCTAATTTGTTCAAGGTAAATGTGAGTATCTTGAGCACCATGAGGAGCCCGTGCCGGAGTTAACCGGTAGCACGGTACTCGTTCACAGAGTAACGCCCAAGTACACCATTGTGAGTCGCAGCCGTGAGCGCGCGCACGAACGGCCCCGGCGTGTAACCGGGCGCCCGTGGCGGTCACGTGTCTGGACGGGCAATCAACTTCGAACGTTTTAACCGCAACAACTTTAATATACGCTAGTGGAGCTGGAATTACCGCGGCTGCTGGCACCAGACTTGCCCTCCACTTGATCCTTGTTGAAGGATTTATACTCAACTCATTCCAATTATGGACCATCGTTAGAGAGGTCCATATTGTTATTTCTCGTCACTACCTCCCCGTACTGGGATTGGGTAATTTACGCGCCTGCTGCCTTCCTTGGATGTGGTAGCCATTTCTCAGGCTCCCTCTCCGGAATCGAACCCTGATTCCCCGTTACCCGTCGCAACCATGGTAGTCCTCTACACTACCATCAATAGTTGATAGGGCAGACATTTGAAAGATCTGTCGTCAGTCGACAAGCGACCATACGATCTGCGTCCTTATCCAGACTTCAACTCAAGCCGCCCGGAGGCGATTGGTTTAACTAATAAGTGCACCAGTTCAGCTACCCGCGAGGGCAACAGTCCCGGCATGTTGCATGTATTAGCTCTGGATTTTCCACAGTTATCCAAGTAACTAGTGGTAGGATGATCTTGTGAATTATAGCTGTTATACTGAGCCTTATGCGGTTTCACATTCATTTATGTTTGTACTTAGACATGCATGGCTTAACCTTTGAGACAAGCGTATATTACTGGTAGGATCAACCAGAATTCGTTCCACTACAGACACACACTCGCTTAGTGGGAAATAAATTTCCACACAACTCTCTCTCTCTAGAACCATATGGAATGGCTCTTTGGTGTTGGGTAAGGCACCAATTTGTTGGGGTGTAACGGTCACCACCAACTTTAAGTTTGTTAGGGCACAACGGAAACCACTAACTAAACTTTAGGAAACTAAATTTCCTCACACATTATCTCTCACCATATTAGCACTAGGTGCTATCCACGATTGTACAACGTTTCAACTCTTGAATCGACCGTAGGGCCGCGGAATTGCTTCCGGGCCCCTATTCTCGCTATTAATTGTTCATCTCTTTCAATACATCGAGTTCGTTCCATTGGGTAGTTCGCATGGCGAACGTTTTGATGCAGCCCCCTGGGGGACCACGGCACTTTACACCGGGTATGGTGTATGCGCAACCTACAGATAACAATAAACCCCTTATGCGTGTGTAAACCGATGTTGGGCTGCTCAACATCTTTCATGGTTACATCACTTGCACCAGAACCCACGGTGCCGATTTGGTAATATGTTGTACATTTACTCTCAAGATGTACGCTTCGGCCCCTTATTCAGGGGCTCAAGCTATTACCAGCAAGAACAATCCTCATCCAGACTTGAACTCGAAACACCCGGAGGCGAACGGTTTAACTAATAAGTGCACCAGTCTTGAATCCATGCGTCGGTGGAAACAATGCCGGCGTGTTGCATGTATTAGCTCTGAACTTAGCGAGTGATTGCCTTGCAGCTGTCGAACTGAGCGTAGAGCGTGATTATCGCTCACTTGAACCATGTTGAATGGCTCTTTGGTGTAGGGTAAGGCACCAATTTGTTGGGGCGTAACGGTCACCACCAACTTAAGACTTGCTTATAGGCATTTCAACGTTTTCAACTCTTAAATCGACCGTGTTTCATTATCATCTCTTCTTCTTATTAAATGCATCGAGTTCGTTCCATTGGGTAGTTCGCGTGGCGAACGGTTTGATGCAGCCCCCCGGGGGGGACCACGGCACTTTACACCGGGCATGGTGTATGCGCAACCTACAGATCACCAATATATTTGTGATCGATAATGCACACTTCTTACACGACTGACCAGTCGACAGCGCTGCCTTCCTATTATGCGTGTGTAAACCGATGTTGGGCTGCTCAACATCTTTCACGGTTACATCACTTGCACCCGAACCCATGGTGCCGATTTGGTAATATGTTGTACATGGTCTCAAGATGTACGCTTCGACCCCTTATTCAGGGGCTCAAGCTATTACCAGCAAGATCAATCCTCATCCAGACTTGAACTCGAAACACCCGGAGGCGAACGGTTTAACTAATAAGTGCACCAGTCTTGAATCCATGCGTCGGTGGAAACAATGCCGGCGTGTTGCATGTATTAGCTCTGAACTTAGCGAGTGATTGCCTTGTAGCTGTCGAACTGAGCGTAGAATGTGATTATCGCTCACTTGAAAGGGTCAAGCCCTTTCGAGTCGTCCGGTTTTTACGCCAGACGACTCGGTTCACCATCTTTCGGGATACAAGTTGACTAAGTGGTACCACTACACTTATCAACTTTCGATTTGGTAATCCTCATCCAGCTTCCTTTCTGGAGGTCCCGAGGATTACCAATTGGGCTGTCATACTGAGCTCATATATTGGAGATCGATAATGCACACTTCTTACACGACTGACCAGTCGACAGCGCTGCCTTCCTATTATGCGTGTGTAAACCGATGTTGGGCTGCTCAACATCTTTCATGGTTACATCACTTGCACCAGAACCCACGGTGCCGATTTGGTAATATGTTGTACATTTACTCTCAAGATGTACGCTTCGGCCCCTTATTCAGGGGCTCAAGCTATTACCAGCAAGAACAATCCTCATCCAGACTTGAACTCGAAACACCCGGAGGCGAACGGTTTAACTAATAAGTGCACCAGTCTTGAATCCATGCGTCGGTGGAAACAATGCCGGCGTGTTGCATGTATTAGCTCTGAACTTAGCGAGTGATTGCCTTGCAGCTGTCATACTGAGCGTAGAGCGTGATTATCGCTCACTTGAACCATGTTGAATGGCTCTTTGGTGTAGGGTAAGGCACCAATTTGTTGGGGCGTAACGGTCACCACCAACTTAAGACTTGCTTATAGGCATTTCAACGTTTTCAACTCTTAAATCGACCGTGTTTCATTATCATCTCTTCTTCTTATTAAATGCATCGAGTTCGTTCCATTGGGTAGTTCGCGTGGCGAACGGTTTGATGCAGCCCCCCGGGGGGGACCACGGCACTTTACACCGGGTATGGTGTATGCGCAACCTACAGATCACCAATATATTTGTGATCGATAATGCACACTTCTTACACGACTGACCAGTCGACAGCGCTGCCTTCCTATTATGCGTGTGTAAACCGATGTTGGGCTGCTCAACATCTTTCACGGTTACATCACTTGCACCCGAACCCATGGTGCCGATTTGGTAATATGTTGTACATGGTCTCAAGATGTACGCTTCGACCCCTTATTCAGGGGCTCAAGCTATTACCAGCAAGATCAATCCTCATCCAGACTTGAACTCGAAACACCCGGAGGCGAACGGTTTAACTAATAAGTGCACCAGTCTTGAATCCATGCGTCGGTGGAAACAATGCCGGCATGTTGCATGTATTAGCTCTGAACATAGCGAGTGATTGCCTTGTAGCTGTCGAACTGAGCGTAGAATGTGATTATCGCTCACTTGAAAGGGTCAAGCCCTTTCGAGTCGTCCGGTTTTTACGCCAGACGACTCGGTTCACCATCTTTCGGGAAGGGACCGTCTCGGTCGCAAGCTGCTCCGGTCCCCAAACAACCTGCGACAAATGATAGGAAATGCCGACATCAATACGTGTTCAGTTTGGTTTATCGCTCATAGGTCTTTTTGACCATCGATCCCTGATTATAACTCTCAATTAAACAGTCAGGAGAGTAAGGCATGCCCATCGATATCTCATCGACAGGCGATACCGCAAGAACGGCCAACGACACATCAGGTGATCGATTATTGCTACGACTTTTGCTTAATCGTTTCCACTCCTTAGAGAAAGAAACCCCCGGGGACCGTCTCGGTCGCAAGCTGCTCCGGTCCCTAAACAACCTGCGACAAAAGATATGAAATGCCGACATCAATATGTGTTCAGTTTGGTTTATCGCTCATTGGTCTGTTTGACCATCGATCCCTGATTAAACTCTCAGTAATCCAGTCGGGAGAGTAAGGCATGCCCATCGATATCTCATCGACAGGCGATACCGCTTGAACGGCCAACGACACATCAGAGGATCGTATCTTGCTACAACTTTTGCTTAATCGTTTCTTCTCCTTGGAGAAAGAAACCCCCGGGGACCGTCTCGGTCGCAAGCTGCTCCGGTCCCTAAACAACCTGCGGCATCAAATGATAGGAAAAGCCGACATCAATACGTGTTCAGTTTGGTTTATCGCTCATTGGTCTTGTTTGACCATCGATCCCTGATTAATACTCTCAATTAGAAGGTCGGTAGAGTAAGGCATGCCCATCGATATCTCATCGACAGGCGATACCGCATGAACGGCCAACGACACATCAGAGGATCGTATCTTGCTACAACTCTTGCTTAATAGTTTCCACTCCTTGGAGAAAGAAACCCCCGGGGACCGTCTCGGCCGCAAGTTGCTCCGGTCCCTAAACAACCTGCGGCATCAAATGATAGGAAAAGCCGACATCAATACGTGTTCAGTTTGGTTTATCGCTCATAGGTCTGTTTGACCATCGATCCTAGAATTCAACTTTCGAGTAAGGCATGCCCGTCGATATCTCATCGATAGGCGATACCGGTAGAACGGCCAACGACACACATCTAGGATCGCATTTACTCTTCCTTGGATGGATAACCAATACCCTAGGACCGTTTCATCGCGAGCTGCTCCGGTCCTCAAACAACTCGCGAACCACCGATAGGATGATATTAGGAATGGCCGACTTTCATCCTTTAACTCTCAGTTCTGCTTACCAAAACATAGGTACTTGGACCTTAAAGACCACTATATGTTCCCCGATCGGGGGCAATCGGAACGTCTATCCATCATCAACATCGTTTCACTCATTCCGAACCACCAAATTGGACAGACAGTACCATATTCACCAACCGATTGCTTCAACTTCGCAAACTGTATGGTAAGTTCTACTAATTTCACATCTTACCATCGACTAATAGTGCATAAATCCACTTGGAAATCACTTTTCCTTGGTCCTCGGACCTTCTACGACAACGTCCAACAAATATCCGAAGTCGTTTCCCAACTTAGACCAAGCATTTCGTATCTTTACTTCTAATCGATTTTTTCTCTCATAATTGACGATCAAAATCTAAAAACCACATTTTGAGCCAGAAGCAGTCGTCCGATCGTCCTGGGGGTAGTCTCAATCGATTTAGAAGGGCCCAATTCATAAAGATACGTACTCAGTCAAATTCATGCTTCTGGCTCACCTACCCCCTATATAGAAAACGAAAGCGTACAGGCGTGGAAAACGTGCCATTTTTCTCCATCACGGACTTTTTTTTTCTCGTTGCACCGACTCTAGTAAAAAAGTGAAATTTTTTACTAGTTACCAACTTTTGCAAATTATCATCGGATATCACTTTTCATGGTCTATAGTAAGTTCTTATCACGTTTTAGTAGTTTTTGAAAAAAAAATTTTTTTGAACTTTTCAAAATTTTTCAAAACAAAGTTTTTGTAGGCGGTTTTGTGTATGGAGGGTTACTAGTCTCGGGGTCACTGTTTGACCAAAAAACCACTATATATCATTCGAAAGGTAATTTCAAGGGCTACAAAAAATTGTTCTACGGCACCCCCCTCCGACGTCTAGTATTCGAGTTATTGGCCAAAAACCATCACTTGAGCGATTTTTCGTTCAGGGTACCCGACTCTAGTAAAAAAGTGAAATTTTTCTCGATTGACCAAGTGTTGCAAATGACCATCGGATTTCACTTTTTATGGTCTATAGTGAGTTCTGATCACGATTTGGTACTTTTTGAAAAAATTTTTTTGACGCACTTTTCAAAATTTTGCAAAACCAAAACTTTTTAGGCGGTTTTGTGTATGGAGGGTTACTAGTCTCGGGGTCACTGTTTGACCAAAAAACCACTATATATCATTCGAAAGGTAATTTCAAGGGCTACAAAAAATTGTTCTACGGCACCCCCCTCCGACGTCTAGTATTCGAGTTATTGGCCAAAAACCGCAACTATAGCGGTTTTTCGTACAGGGTACCCGACTCTAGTAAAATGATGCGATTTTTACTAGTCTAGGAACTTTTTGGTCAAAAAATCAAGTATATGTCATTCGATAGATAATTTCAAGGGCTACCAAAAATTGTTCCACGACACCCCCCTGCGACGTCTAGTATTCGAGTTATTAGCCAAAAACCGCAACTTAAGCGGTTTTTCGTCCAGGGTACCCGACTCTAGTAAAATGATGCGATTTTTACTAGTCTAGGGAACTTTTTGGCCAAAAATCAAGTATATGTCATTCGATAGATAATTTCAAGGGCTACCAAAAATTGTTCCACGACACCCCCCTCCGACGTCTAGTATTAGAGTTATTAGCCAAAAACCGCAACTATAGCGGTTTTTCGTCCAGGGTACCCGACTCTAGTAAAATGATGCGATTTTTACTAGTCTAGGGAACTTTTTGGCCAAAAATCAAGTATATGTCATTCGATAGATAATTTCAAGGGCTACCAAAAATTGTTCCACGACACCCCCCTGCGACGTCTAGTATTCGAGTTATTAGCCAAAAACCGCAATTATAGCGGTTTTTCGTCCAGGGTACCCGACTCTAGTAAAATGATGCGATTTTTACTAGTCTAGGGAACTTTTTGGCCAAAAAATCAAGTATATGTCAATCGATAGATAATTTCAAGGGCTACCAAAAATTGTTCTAAGACACCCCCCTGCGACGTCTAGTATTCGAGTTATGGGCCAAAAACCATTCATACTTGAGCATTTTGCTCATTTTGCCTGTACGGGTACCGGGGACTAGTAAAATCAGGCCAATTTTACTAGAGTGGGGGTACTTTTTGGTCAAAAAAACAACTTTTGCTCGTTCGATAGGGAATCGATAGGGCAACAAAAAATCGTTCTACGACCCCCCCTTCCGATGTCTAGTATTCGAGTTATGGGCCAAAAACAGTTTATAGTTAATTTTTCACTCGATTTTTCACCAAGTATCGCACATTACTCCGGTTCTATACATTGGATCGTCAATCTTTAAGATTTTATGGGTAGTTCCAACTGTTTGCTACATTTCATCCATACATCTCCAACCGATTCAATGTCTGTGCTAGAAGTTATTAGAGGAATAAAAAAATTTACCCTTGGCTTTGAACCGTCAAATTTTACCCATTTTTGGCCCATATTTGCCCCATAGCTCCGCCGGTATCCAAGATATGGCCACACTTTCTTCTGGCCATGGGTAGATGGCACTTGTGGCTAGATTTCTTCCATGCACCACTAATCGCTACCATGTCTGTGGCCGGAGCTATTCAAGAAAGCGCCTCGCGCACTTGGTCGGATTTTTGGTCCAACTAGCACCATTTTTGGCCCATATTTGCCCCATAGCTCCGCCGGTATCCAAGATATGGCCACACTTTCTTCTGGCCATGGGTAGATGGCACTTGTGGCTAGATTTCTTCCATGCACCACTAATCGCTACCATGTCTGTGGCCGGAGCTATTCGACGAACAACCATCGCATTTACCTAGGTACTTTTTCGGATTTTTGGTCCAACTTGCACCATTTTTGGCCCATATTTGCCCCATAGCTCCGCCGGTATCCAAGATATGGCCACACTTTCTTCTGGCCATGGGTAGATGGCACTTGTGGCTAGATTTCTTCCATGCACCACTAATCGCTACCATGTCTGTGGCCGGAGCTATTCGACGAACAACCATCGCATTTACCTAGGTACTTTTTCGGATTTTTGGTCCAACTTGCACCATTTTTGGCCCATATTTGCCCCATAGCTCCGCCGGTATCCAAGATATGGCCACACTTTCTTCTGGCCATGGGTAGATGGCACTTGTGGCTAGATTTCTTCCATGCACCACTAATCGCTACCATGTCTGTGGCCGGAGCTATTCGACGAACAACCATCGCATTCACCTTCTCGTTGCACTTCTTCGGGAATTTGGTGCAACCAAGTTTTCACTATAACTTGGTCATTTTCCGTCCATCGGACATGCGGTTTTGGGTGTCGATACTTGACACCGCACGCTACAATATGTTCCTTCACGACCATGTGGTCCGATGCTTCCAACAGGAGCTATTCGAGGATTACCGATTTTTCACCATTAAAAATGCTCAATTTTGCACCAACTTTTGCCTATAACTCAGGCTGTATCGATCGGATCTTCAATCTTGAAAAAGTTTTGGATAGGTGGCATCAAATGCTACATTTCGTTCTTCCACGTCAACTTTGTCCGATGTCTAGCAAAAAAGTTATTCGCGAACCAAGTCCAGAACCCATGCAATGGCTGCCCTCATTGCATACATCACGGCGGTTAACTCTCGTTACTCTATACCGTGGACTTGGTACTTTTTCAGGCATTCGTTGCTACTTCTCGGTTCATGATATTCGTTTACGGTCTTCACTAGGGCATTTGGTGCTCCTTATCGGTTCATGATATTCGTTTACGGTCTTCACTAGGGCATTTGGTGCTCCTTCTCGGTTCATGATATTCGTTTACGGTCTTCACTAGGGCATTTGGTGCTCCTTATCGGTTCATGATATTCGTTTACGGTCTTCACTAGGGCATTTGGTGCTCCTTATCGGTTCATGATATTCGTTTACGGTCTTCACTAGGGCATTTGGTGCTCCTTATCGGTTCATGATATTCGTTTACGGTCTTCACTAGGGCATTTGGTGCTACTTCTCGGTTCATGATATTCGTTTACGGTCTTCACTAGGGCATTTGGTGCTCCTTATCGGTTCATGATATTCGTTTACGGTCTTCACTAGGGCATTTGGTGCTCCTTATCGGTTCATGATATTCGTTTACGGTCTTCACTAGGGCATTTGGTGCTCCTTATCGGTTCATGATATTCGTTTACGGTCTTCACTAGGGCATTTGGTGCTCCTTCTCGGTTCATGATATTCGTTTACGGTCTTCACTAGGGCATTTGGTGCTCCTTCTCGGTTCATGATATTCGTTTACGGTCTTCACTAGGGCATTTGGTACTGGGCTTCCCACTTTCTACTGATCGATCCATACTCACTTGCGTGCACCTAGCCTAGGAAGGTTTCCTATGGCTTCCCATCTTTCTACTGATCGATCCATACTCACTTGCGTGCACCTAGCCTAGGAAGGTTTCCTATGGCTTCCCATCTTTCTACTGATCGATCCATACTCACTTGCGTGCACCTAGCCTAGGAAGGTTTCCTATGGCTTCCCATCTTTCTACTGATCGATCCATACTCACTTGCGTGCACCTAGCCTAGGAAGGTTTCCTATGGCTTCCCATCTTTCTACTGATCGATCCATACTCACTTGCGTGCACCTAGCCTAGGAAGGTTTCCTATGGCTTCCCATCTTTCTACTGATCGATCCATACTCACTTGCGTGCACCTAGCCTAGGAAGGTTTCCTATGGCTTCCCATCTTTCTACTGATCGATCCATACTCACTTGCGTGCACCTAGCCTAGGAAGGTTTCCTTGGGCTTCCCATCTTTCTACTGATCGATCCATACTCACTTGCGTGCACCTAGCCTAGGAAGGTTTCCTTGGGCTTCCCATCTTTCTACTGATCGATCCATACTCACTTGCGTGCACCTAGCCTAGGAAGGTTTCCTATGGCTTCCCATCTTTCTACTGATCGATCCATACTCACTTGCGTGCACCTAGCCTAGGAAGGTTTCCTATGGCTTCCCATCTTTCTACTGATCGATCCATACTCACTTGCGTGCACCTAGCCTAGGAAGGTTTCCTATGGCTTCCCATCTTTCTACTGATCGATCCATACTCACTTGCGTGCACCTAGCCTAGGAAGGTTTCCTATGGCTTCCCATCTTTCTACTGATCGATCCATACTCACTTGCGTGCACCTAGCCTAGGAAGGTTTCCTATGGCTTCCCATCTTTCTACTGATCGATCCATACTCACTTGCGTGCACCTAGCCTAGGAAGGTTTCCTATGGCTTCCCATCTTTCTACTGATCGATCCATACTCACTTGCGTGCACCTAGCCTAGGAAGGTTTCCTATGGCTTCCCATCTTTCTACTGATCGATCCATACTCACTTGCGTGCACCTAGCCTAGGAAGGTTTCCTATGGCTTCCCATCTTTCTACTGATCGATCCATACTCACTTGCGTGCACCTAGCCTAGGAAGGTTTCCTTGGGCTTCCCATCTTTCTACTGATCGATCCATACTCACTTGCGTGCACCTAGCCTAGGAAGGTTTCCTATGGCTTCCCATCTTTCTACTGATCGATCCATACTCACTTGCGTGCACCTAGCCTAGGAAGGTTTCCTTGGGCTTCCCATCTTTCTACTGATCGATCCATACTCACTTGCGTGCACCTAGCCTAGGAAGGTTTCCTATGGCTTCCCATCTTTCTACTGATCGATCCATACTCACTTGCGTGCACCTAGCCTAGGAAGGTTTCCTATGGCTTCCCATCTTTCTACTGATCGATCCATACTCACTTGCGTGCACCTAGCCTAGGAAGGTTTCCTATGGCTTCCCATCTTTCTACTGATCGATCCATACTCACTTGCGTGCACCTAGCCTAGGAAGGTTTCCTATGGCTTCCCATCTTTCTACTGATCGATCCATACTCACTTGCGTGCACCTAGCCTAGGAAGGTTTCCTATGGCTTCCCATCTTTCTACTGATCGATCCATACTCACTTGCGTGCACCTAGCCTAGGAAGGTTTCCTTGGGCTTCCCATCTTTCTACTGATCGATCCATACTCACTTGCGTGCACCTAGCCTAGGAAGGTTTCCTATGGCTTCCCATCTTTCTACTGATCGATCCATACTCACTTGCGTGCACCTAGCCTAGGAAGGTTTCCTATGGCTTCCCATCTTTCTACTGATCGATCCATACTCACTTGCGTGCACCTAGCCTAGGAAGGTTTCCTTGGGCTTCCCATCTTTCTACTGATCGATCCATACTCACTTGCGTGCACCTAGCCTAGGAAGGTTTCCTTGGGCTTCCCATCTTTCTACTGATCGATCCATACTCACTTGCGTGCACCTAGCCTAGGAAGGTTTCCTATGGCTTCCCATCTTTCTACTGATCGATCCATACTCACTTGCGTGCACCTAGCCTAGGAAGGTTTCCTATGGCTTCCCATCTTTCTACTGATCGATCCATACTCACTTGCGTGCACCTAGCCTAGGAAGGTTTCCTATGGCTTCCCATCTTTCTACTGATCGATCCATACTCACTTGCGTGCACCTAGCCTAGGAAGGTTTCCTATGGCTTCCCATCTTTCTACTGATCGATCCATACTCACTTGCGTGCACCTAGCCTAGGAAGGTTTCCTATGGCTTCCCATCTTTCTACTGATCGATCCATACTCACTTGCGTGCACCTAGCCTAGGAAGGTTTCCTTGGGCTTCCCATCTTTCTACTGATCGATCCATACTCACTTGCGTGCACCTAGCCTAGGAAGGTTTCCTATGGCTTCCCATCTTTCTACTGATCGATCCATACTCACTTGCGTGCACCTAGCCTAGGAAGGTTTCCTTGGGCTTCCCATCTTTCTACTGATCGATCCATACTCACTTGCGTGCACCTAGCCTAGGAAGGTTTCCTATGGCTTCCCATCTTTCTACTGATCGATCCATACTCACTTGCGTGCACCTAGCCTAGGAAGGTTTCCTATGGCTTCCCATCTTTCTACTGATCGATCCATACTCACTTGCGTGCACCTAGCCTAGGAAGGTTTCCTTGGGCTTCCCATCTTTCTACTGATCGATCCATACTCACTTGCGTGCACCTAGCCTAGGAAGGTTTCCTATGGCTTCCCATCTTTCTACTGATCGATCCATACTCACTTGCGTGCACCTAGCCTAGGAAGGTTTCCTATGGCTTCCCATCTTTCTACTGATCGATCCATACTCACTTGCGTGCACCTAGCCTAGGAAGGTTTCCTTGGGCTTCCCATCTTTCTACTGATCGATCCATACTCACTTGCGTGCACCTAGCCTAGGAAGGTTTCCTATGGCTTCCCATCTTTCTACTGATCGATCCATACTCACTTGCGTGCACCTAGCCTAGGAAGGTTTCCTTGGGCTTCCCATCTTTCTACTGATCGATCCATACTCACTTGCGTGCACCTAGCCTAGGAAGGTTTCCTATGGCTTCCCATCTTTCTACTGATCGATCCATACTCACTTGCGTGCACCTAGCCTAGGAAGGTTTCCTTGGGCTTCCCATCTTTCTACTGATCGATCCATACTCACTTGCGTGCACCTAGCCTAGGAAGGTTTCCTATGGCTTCCCATCTTTCTACTGATCGATCCATACTCACTTGCGTGCACCTAGCCTAGGAAGGTTTCCTATGGCTTCCCATCTTTCTACTGATCGATCCATACTCACTTGCGTGCACCTAGCCTAGGAAGGTTTCCTTGGGCTTCCCATCTTTCTACTGATCGATCCATACTCACTTGCGTGCACCTAGCCTAGGAAGGTTTCCTATGGCTTCCCATCTTTCTACTGATCGATCCATACTCACTTGCGTGCACCTAGCCTAGGAAGGTTTCCTATGGCTTCCCATCTTTCTACTGATCGATCCATACTCACTTGCGTGCACCTAGCCTAGGAAGGTTTCCTTGGGCTTCCCATCTTTCTACTGATCGATCCATACTCACTTGCGTGCACCTAGCCTAGGAAGGTTTCCTATGGCTTCCCATCTTTCTACTGATCGATCCATACTCACTTGCGTGCACCTAGCCTAGGAAGGTTTCCTTTGGCTTCCCATCTTTCTACTGATCGATCCATACTCACTTGCGTGCACCTAGCCTAGGAAGGTTTCCTATGGCTTCCCATCTTTCTACTGATCGATCCATACTCACTTGCGTGCACCTAGCCTAGGAAGGTTTCCTTGGGCTTCCCATCTTTCTACTGATCGATCCATACTCACTTGCGTGCACCTAGCCTAGGAAGGTTTCCTATGGCTTCCCATCTTTCTACTGATCGATCCATACTCACTTGCGTGCACCTAGCCTAGGAAGGTTTCCTATGGCTTCCCATCTTTCTACTGATCGATCCATACTCACTTGCGTGCACCTAGCCTAGGAAGGTTTCCTTGGGCTTCCCATCTTTCTACTGATCGATCCATACTCACTTGCGTGCACCTAGCCTAGGAAGGTTTCCTATGGCTTCCCATCTTTCTACTGATCGATCCATACTCACTTGCGTGCACCTAGCCTAGGAAGGTTTCCTATGGCTTCCCATCTTTCTACTGATCGATCCATACTCACTTGCGTGCACCTAGCCTAGGAAGGTTTCCTTGGGCTTCCCATCTTTCTACTGATCGATCCATACTCACTTGCGTGCACCTAGCCTAGGAAGGTTTCCTATGGCTTCCCATCTTTCTACTGATCGATCCATACTCACTTGCGTGCACCTAGCCTAGGAAGGTTTCCTTGGGCTTCCCATCTTTCTACTGATCGATCCATACTCACTTGCGTGCACCTAGCCTAGGAAGGTTTCCTATGGCTTCCCATCTTTCTACTGATCGATCCATACTCACTTGCGTGCACCTAGCCTAGGAAGGTTTCCTTGGGCTTCCCATCTTTCTACTGATCGATCCATACTCACTTGCGTGCACCTAGCCTAGGAAGGTTTCCTATGGCTTCCCATCTTTCTACTGATCGATCCATACTCACTTGCGTGCACCTAGCCTAGGAAGGTTTCCTATGGCTTCCCATCTTTCTACTGATCGATCCATACTCACTTGCGTGCACCTAGCCTAGGAAGGTTTCCTTGGGCTTCCCATCTTTCTACTGATCGATCCATACTCACTTGCGTGCACCTAGCCTAGGAAGGTTTCCTATGGCTTCCCATCTTTCTACTGATCGATCCATACTCACTTGCGTGCACCTAGCCTAGGAAGGTTTCCTTGGGCTTCCCATCTTTCTACTGATCGATCCATACTCACTTGCGTGCACCTAGCCTAGGAAGGTTTCCTATGGCTTCCCATCTTTCTACTGATCGATCCATACTCACTTGCGTGCACCTAGCCTAGGAAGGTTTCCTTGGGCTTCCCATCTTTCTACTGATCGATCCATACTCACTTGCGTGCACCTAGCCTAGGAAGGTTTCCTATGGCTTCCCATCTTTCTACTGATCGATCCATACTCACTTGCGTGCACCTAGCCTAGGAAGGTTTCCTATGGCTTCCCATCTTTCTACTGATCGATCCATACTCACTTGCGTGCACCTAGCCTAGGAAGGTTTCCTTGGGCTTCCCATCTTTCTACTGATCGATCCATACTCACTTGCGTGCACCTAGCCTAGGAAGGTTTCCTTGGGCTTCCCATCTTTCTACTGATCGATCCATACTCACTTGCGTGCACCTAGCCTAGGAAGGTTTCCTTGGGCTTCCCATCTTTCTACTGATCGATCCATACTCACTTGCGTGCACCTAGCCTAGGAAGGTTTCCTTGGGCTTCCCATCTTTCTACTGATCGATCCATACTCACTTGCGTGCACCTAGCCTAGGAAGGTTTCCTATGGCTTCCCATCTTTCTACTGATCGATCCATACTCACTTGCGTGCACCTAGCCTAGGAAGGTTTCCTTGGGCTTCCCATCTTTCTACTGATCGATCCATACTCACTTTCGTGCACCTAGCCTAGGAAGGTTTCCTATGGCTTCCCATCTTTCTACTGATCGATCCATACTCACTTGCGTGCACCTAGCCTAGGAAGGTTTCCTATGGCTTCCCATCTTTCTACTGATCGATCCATACTCACTTGCGTGCACCTAGCCTAGGAAGGTTTCCTATGGCTTCCCATCTTTCTACTGATCGATCCATACTCACTTGCGTGCACCTAGCCTAGGAAGGTTTCCTATGGCTTCCCATCTTTCTACTGATCGATCCATACTCACTTGCGTGCACCTAGCCTAGGAAGGTTTCCTATGGCTTCCCATCTTTCTACTGATCGATCCATACTCACTTGCGTGCACCTAGCCTAGGAAGGTTTCCTATGGCTTCCCATCTTTCTACTGATCGATCCATACTCACTTGCGTGCACCTAGCCTAGGAAGGTTTCCTATGGCTTCCCATCTTTCTACTGATCGATCCATACTCACTTGCGTGCACCTAGCCTAGGAAGGTTTCCTATGGCTTCCCATCTTTCTACTGATCGATCCATACTCACTTGCGTGCACCTAGCCTAGGAAGGTTTCCTTGGGCTTCCCATCTTTCTACTGATCGATCCATACTCACTTGCGTGCACCTAGCCTAGGAAGGTTTCCTTGGGCTTCCCATCTTTCTACTGATCGATCCATACTCACTTGCGTGCACCTAGCCTAGGAAGGTTTCCTTGGGCTTCCCATCTTTCTACTGATCGATCCATACTCACTTGCGTGCACCTAGCCTAGGAAGGTTTCCTTGGGCTTCCCATCTTTCTACTGATCGATCCATACTCACTTGCGTGCACCTAGCCTAGGAAGGTTTCCTATGGCTTCCCATCTTTCTACTGATCGATCCATACTCACTTGCGTGCACCTAGCCTAGGAAGGTTTCCTTGGGCTTCCCATCTTTCTACTGATCGATCCATACTCACTTGCGTGCACCTAGCCTAGGAAGGTTTCCTTGGGCTTCCCATCTTTCTACTGATCGATCCATACTCACTTGCGTGCACCTAGCCTAGGAAGGTTTCCTTGGGCTTCCCATCTTTCTACTGATCGATCCATACTCACTTGCGTGCACCTAGCCTAGGAAGGTTTCCCTTTGGTACCGACTTCCATCTACGCACTCGATATAACCTAGGTACTTGGTACCGATGATGGTTAACACTCAAGCATTTCTTGCATCCTGCGTGCAAGGTACCAATTTTCACTTCTCAGGTGCGTTTATGAGCCCGCATTAATCCAATATCGCTCTGATGGCCTTTCTTATTATTTCATCCGATAGCCCTTGCCAAAAGCTACCAAAAGTTCCTCCACGGCCATGTGCTCCGACGCTTAGTTTAGGAAATATTCGAAAAAATTCAAAATAGGAAGCATTTTCTTATTGGAAAATCACCTTAAATCGATGGCCATTTTTTGGGCAAAAACTTTAACGTCTTCCCGACTTTGCGGGAATTGCGAATTTTAGGCACCCAGAGAAAATCTTTTACTTTAAGGGGGCGGCCGCGAAGTTGCCCAAAGTCTCGGACACAAAAATTCTCAAGTTCCCCACTCTAGTAAATCGCCCTATGAGTATCTCCTGGCCCGCGAGCTCTGCGAGCGGGCCAGCTTCGGCGATTTTTGCCTTTTCGCCTAGGCGGTTCTTCTACGAAATTGGTCCACAGCTTTTGCTCAGAAAGCTAGCATTTGTTGCAACAGTTAGGTACTTGGTACCACATTTTGGTATCCATTTGGGCATTTGTGGCAACTACTCGGTACTTTGGCCCACATTTCGCTCTACTCGGGCTTCTATGGTGGTACTTGTCGGTACTTCTGGCCAACTTAGGCCAATTGGGTGCAACTTGTGGGTACTCTGTGGGTACTTTAGGGCGTATTGTGTCTTTCGGGTGAACCTTCGCTATACTTCATGGGTACTGATGGCCAACTTAGGAACATTCAGTGCAACCTTTGGGCCTAAGGAAATTTGTCCAACTCTTTGGACTTAGAAAATTTTCTGGACTTAGAAAATTTTCTGGACTTGTAAAAATTTTCAAATGTTCAATTTGGCCCACATTTCGCTCTACTCGGGCCTCTATGGTGCTACTTGGCGGTACTTTTGGCCAACTTAGGCCAATTGGGTGCTCTTTGTGGGTACTCTATCGGTACTTTTGGCCAACTTAGGCCAATGGGGTGCTATATGTGGGTGCTCTATCGGTACTTTTGGCCATGTTAGGCCCATTCGGTGCTATTTGTGGGTACTCTATCGGTACTTTTGGCCATGTTAGGCCCATTCGGTGCTATTTGTGGGTACTCTATCAGTACTTTTGGCCAACTTAGGCCAACTCAGTGCTACTTGTGGGTACTCTATCGGTACTTTTGGCCAACTTAGGCCAACGCGGTGCTATTTGTGGGTACTCTATCGGTACTTTTGGCCAACCTAGGCCCATTCGGTGCTATTTGTGGGTACTCTATCGGTACTTTTGGCCAACATAGGCCAATTGGGTGCTACTTGTGGGTGCTCTATCGGTACTTTTGGCCAACTTAGGCCAATTGGGTGCTGCTTATGGGTACTCTATCGGTACTTTTGGCCAACTTAGGCCAATTGGGTGCTCTTTGTGGGTACTCTATCGGTACTTTTGGCCATCTTAGGCCCATTCGGTGCTATTTGTGGGTACTCTATCGGTACTTTTGGCCAACATAGGCCAATTGGGTGCTACTTGTGGGTGCTCTATCGGTACTTTTGGCCAACTTAGGCCAACTGGGTGCTATTTGTGGGTACTCTATCGGTACTTTTGGCCAACTTAGGCCAACTCAGTGCTTCTTGTGGGTACTCTATCGGTACTTTTGGCCAACTTAGGCCCATTCGGTGCTATTTGTGGGTACTCTATCGGTACTTTTGGCCAACTTAGGCCAACTCAGTGCTACTTGTGGGTACTCTATCGGTACTTTTGGCCAACTTAGGCCAACGCGGTGCTATTTGTGGGTACTCTATCGGTACTTTGGGACATATTATGTCCTTCGGGTGAACCTTCTCGATACCTCATGGGTACTTGTGGCCAACTTAGGAAAATTCAGTGCAACCTATGGGCCTTTGGAAATTGTTCCAACACTTTGGACTTAGAAAATTTTCTGGACTTAGAAAATTTTTTGGACTTAGAAAAATTTTCAACTTCTGTATCTTCTTCATCAAGTTCCATTTTGTGGGACTTAGAAAATTTTCTGGACTTAGAAAATTTTTTGGACTTAGGAAATTTTTCAACACTTGTAAAATTTTTGTTCCTTCTTTGAAGAAGAATACTTTCCACTATTAGCTTCTTTCTCTTTTTCTTCTTAGTTGTCTTCTTATTTTCGGTCCGAGAGCGCCGACACTTGTAAAATTATCTAAGTCCGAAGACTTTTGGAATGAACCAAAAGTCAACGAACACAATACATCAACCCTATCAACATCAAGTGGCAACCCGAAGGAAGCGCAGCGGCCAGCCCATGTACAACGCGAAGTTGTAGCATGCAACCAACCAACCGCTAACCTCCAACGGCACTCAATGTATTCGTTACACATGGGCGCACCTGCACCACACTGTCGTGACCATCCAACGAGCCGTCGGTTCGGTCGTGTGTTACAAGCACCCCATCACATAGGCATAGAGTCACCACACAGTGTTCTTCAACACTCTCGTCACATGGTGCAAGTCACGGTACGCACCACCAATGTGCACTGGTTGGCCAATTCCAGCACACACGGGGCGCGCACGCGCAAGCACTAACCACCAAGCATGGGTCGCCTGAGAGGATCGATGCGAACGCATCTCTACAACTTGAAGCTCCCAGCCTGTAGTCCCGTCGTTTGCGGGCGGTCGTAGGTGTCGAAACTAGTGCTATCCACAGTCGGCAAGCTCGTCCACCGGTGTTCCCAACATGTATGGTACTAACACGTGCAGCGCGAACCCGCCCTTTGCGGCCTAGTAGTAAGCGGGGATGAGACGCCAGTGTGCCAATGGACAGCACGGACGGTTCTCGGAGGGTTGTTAGGCCCGCTAGCTTACGACCACCTAATGGGTATAAGAAGCGCTATCAGCTCGGATTGGATACGACCTTAGAGGCGTTCAGGCATAATCCAGCGGACGTAGCGTCATACCATAGTCCGTTCGAACTAGTATTGAGCCAGTGGTCCGTACCTGTGGTTCCTCTCGTACTGCACAGGAATTCCGTTAAGATAGCGACAAACAATGCACACCAGTAGGGTAAAACTAACCTGTCTCACGACGGTCTAAACCCAGCTCACGTTCCCTTGAAAGGGTGAACAATCCTACGCTTGGTAAATTTTGCTTTACAATGATAGGAAGAGCCGACATCGAAGGATCAAAAAGCCACGTCGCTATGAACGCTTGGCGGCCACAAGCCAGTTATCCCTGTGTATTGTCACCTGGGTGCTGACAAGTGAAGATGTGGTAAACAAACGCTCCGTCAAGAAGTGGTGAAAATTTGGTGAAAATCGTAATAAAATCGTTTTAAAAGTGTCAAAATCGTGCTTAGAGCACCCGATTTACCCAAAAATAGTGAAGTTCGGCCAAAAAACGACAATTTTTGTGCAAATATAGTTTTGTTGTGTTTTTGCCCCCTCCGGGAGCACCAAAGTGAACCGGTGTTCAGGTGTGCAAAAAATCACCTCTTTTCCTGCCGGAAGAGGTTGATTTAAGGTAAATCGTGGCCGCTGAAGCCGATAAAACGGTTTCCGAGTCGATCGGAGCAGTGGAAGTGCGACAAAAAACGATATTTTGGTGCCCATACATTTTGTATGGGGAACTTTGGACACTCACAGCTCAGTGAATTTTGAACGGATTTGGACCGGATATGTTTTAAATCGTGTGCGGAGTGCCAAAGAAGTGATTTTGTGAAAAAACCGCATCAAAATCGGTGATTTTAATGCTGAAAAAAGTGGAAAACACTTTTGCAACACGTGGTGACAGAACTGCCCAGGCGGCATTTTCCCATGGTACAAAATATTGAGTGTGTTATAAAGTGGAAAATTTTTATCGCCTGATCGGTTTCGTGAGTGTTGGAGGTGGTTGAGCACGGAGAGACGATTCGGGGAAAATTTTTCCCCCCGCTCCCACCTCACCCCATCGCCCTCAGTGACCCCCGGCCTTATTAAGGCCTTATCAAGGTGCATTAAATTTTGGACTTCGCCGGAAAATTACACAAGTGCAGTGGAAAATTCCGGTTTTGTGCTGGAAAATTCGGGGACCTCCAGACGCACCCCCGGGATTTTTTCCGGACCTCCAGCACCCCCCCCGCATTTTCCGGATATCCTTATTAAGGCGTTAAAAAGGTGAAAAACATAAAAACGCTGCGGAAAATTATTTGCGGGCTGCAAAAAATTCCGGTTTTGGGCTCTAAAATTCGGGGACCACTTGCCACACCCCCTGAAATTTTTTCCGCGCCCCCACCACCCACCCACCGCCCCCCCCGGATCAGGAATCGCGGATTTTTGGTGGATTTTCGGGTTTTTCGCCATTTTCGGGTGAAAGGAGGGGAGATAGGAGCTTGGTGTGTTCGGGAGTTTTGCTCAGGAGGGGCAATTACATCTAGCCCCCCACCCCCCTGGGTCATTTTCCACCCCCCCCCCTGGCCAATTCGGCATTTTTGGGGGTCTAGCTCGGTCTTGATAAATCGTGGAACGACCTAACGTGACGAAACACCACCTCCCTGAACGATTTTACTGCTCGAATACCATTTCTGCTGTGGTGGTTCTCACGGGGCAGTCCGCTGCTGGCGTCCTCCCGTGAGGGGGAGTAAATCCAGCATAAAGTGCGGAAAATGTCAGTATCTGGGCGATCCCTTCGTCCCAGGGCTGACTCATCCGACGTGAGACCGGCCAAGCTTCCGCAGATTATGGAGGCGAAAGTGGCCGTGACTAGAGTGTCCCTACCGACAATGAAGCCAGCTAGCTCGGAGATGGTCGAGCTGAGGAAGCTCATGAGTGAGACTTCCCTCACTAATGAGCAGCTACTGTCGACAATTCAGGACCTGCAGCAGGAGCTCTCGGCTCTCCGTCAGCGTATGGACGCCAACGCCGAGCAGGCTCGGATTGATATGCAGCAGGTTCAGGAGCGTGCTCGTCAGGAGCTACAGGCGGTCCAGGAGCAGGCTCGCCAGCGTGAAGAGCGGCTTCGGGAAGAACACATGAAGGACCGGCAGGCGCTGAACGAGCTTATCCTGCAGTCGATTGGCGCCAAGAATGTGACTGCTCAGGGTTACTACGCCAGCATCGCCGAGGAGCAGCGCACGTGGGCAGAGGTGGCCAGTAGTGAGCCGGTTAAGCGCGTGCAGCGCAAGCGTGGCAATCGCCGTGGTAAGGCGCAGCCATCACAACAGCAGCAGCAGCAGCAACAAATCCGGCAGCAACAGCCATCCCAGCAGCGTCAGCAGCAGCAGACACGCCAGCAGTGGCCGGCGTTGCAGAAGCGGCAGCAGACGCAACAGCAGGGGCCAACGTTACAACAGCAGCAGCAGACGCGACAGCAGCGGCCAACGGTGCAGCAGCAGAGCCAGCCGCGACAACAGCAACAGCAGAGTCAACAAAAGCCGACTCGCCGTAACGTGCGTCCAGACACCATCGAAGTGGCGCCGGCAGTAGGTACAACCTGGACGCAGGTGTATCTGAAGCTACGTACGGCCCCAGAACTGGAAGAGGTCCGCACGGCTATCGGGATGGGCCGGCGAACGGCACAGGATCATCTCCGTGTCCCCATTAGTCGAAGCGCGGACAGTGAGGCACTCGCGTAAGATCCAGAGTGTCATTGGCGAAATGGGTGCAGTGCGAGTGCTGACTGAGATGGGTGAGCTGCTGATCACCCATGTCGACTCGCTGGCCACCGTTGATGAGGTGAAGGAGGCGATTCGGGCTAAGCTTGGAGTAGCCCCGGGCATCACCTTCTGTGAAGTTTGGGAGCTGAGCGATGGCACGAAGCGCGCACGTGTTCGTCTTCCGCTGGTAAAGGCGCAGCAGCTGTACGAGGCAAAACTGTCTCTTTGCCAGTGCATCAGCGTGGCTCATGAGGTCCCTCGTCGTCCGATCTCCCAGCGTCGCTGTCTGCGGTGCCTGGAAACGGGGCACATCGTGCGGGACTGTCGGAATGAAGCGGACTACCGAGGCAAATGCTTCCGCTGTGGCAGCACCGGTCATCTGGCGAAAGCCTGCGCTTTGGAGCCCAAATGCCTTAAGTGTGGTGGCCCGCACAACATCGGTCACCAGAGCTGTGGACAACTGCCGGCACCGTGCCAGGTGTGAGGCAACAACTGCGAGTGTTGCAGGCGAACCTGGGTGGTGGACGCACCGCACAGGATTTCGTTCTGCAATCCGCTCGGACTGAGCGGATCGACGTGCTGCTGCTTTCGGAGGTGTACCGGCCTCCGGAGAACAACGGAACGTGGTCAGTGGACTCATCGGGGGCAGTGGCCGTGGTGGCCACCGGAGCATATCCCATCCAGCGTGTGTGGCGCAGCCCAACGCCCGGATTGGTGGCCGCCCAGATTGGAGGAGTTGTTTTCGTCAGCTGCTATGCTCCTCCACGACTGACTCTCGGTGAGTTCGAGCATTTTCTTGAGGCGCTCGAACTGGAGGCACTTTCCCACCATCACGTCGTAGTGGCAGGCGACTTCAACGCCTGGCATGAGGAGTGGGGAAGCGAGCGGAACACCGTGCGAGGTGAGGCGCTGCTCAACACCATCGAGCAGCTTGGGCTGAGGATCCTCAACCAGGGAACAACCCCAACGTTCGTCGGGAACGGTGTTGCCACACCCAGCGTCGTGGATGTCTCGTTCGCGAGCGAGACTATCGCGCGCCCCGACACATGGGCAGTGGCTCCTGACTCGTTGGCGCGGTTTTATACGGCTTCCGACCACCGGTACATCCTTTACACCGTCGGGCCGTCCTCCTCACCTCAGCTCCAACGTCAGCAGCAGCACCAAAGCCAGAACCAGCGACCGCAGCAGCAGCGGCATCATCGGCGGCAACAACAACAGCAAAATCGCCGGCGACAGCAGCAGCACGACCAGCAGCGGGTACGAGGCCACCAGTCAAGCAGGAGATGGAAGGCTTCGCAGTTTTCAGCCGAGGCGTTCCGAGCAGCACTTAGCGCAGCGAACTTCGAGGAGCGAGCAGTAAACCAGGAGGGGATGGTCGATGCCATGTTGCGGGCATGCGACCAAACGATGGCGCGGATCACCTCGTCGCACCGTGATCCCCATCGAGCCCTCTTCTGGTGGACACCGGAGCTCACACGCCTTCGTGAGGAATGTGCAGCAGCTCGCGACCGTATGGTTGCCACGGTCGATTTGCAGGAGCGCAGCATCGCAGCAGCGCACCACCGGACTGCGAGGCGGGCCATGGAGAAGGCGATTCGGGCCAGCAAGCGCACTGAGTTTGATGAGCTCATCCGACTGGCGGAGGAGAACGAGTTCGGAGCAGGGTACCGGACTGTCATGTCTCGGATTCGTGGCAGTTACGTGCCTCCCGAGACTGACAAGGAGGAGCTGCTACGCATCTCTGGGGACCTGTTTCCGACTCACCCGGCTGTCGAGTGGCCGGCAGAGGAGGACGTCGAGGATGGGCAGTCGCTGATGCCTGTCACCACGCGAGAGCTGCTGGACATCGTGGCGTGCATGGCCAACCGGAAGGCGCCGGGATTGGACGGGATCCCCAATGCAGCCGTGAAGACAGCGATCAGGGAGTACCCGGAGGTCTTCTGCCGTCTGTACCAGGACTGTCTCGACCGTGGCGAGTTTCCTTCGTCTTGGAAGAGGCAGCGCTTGGTGCTGCTGCCAAAGCCTGGCAAACCTCCCGGGGAAAGCTCCTCGTACCGGCCGTTGTGCATGCTAGACGCACTCGGCAAGGTGTTGGAGCGCCTGATCCTGTCCCGGTTGAATCTTCACCTTGAGGACCCTGAAGCCCCACGACTGTCGGATCACCAGTACGGCTTCCGGAAGGGGCGATCCACCATCAGCGCGATCCAGCGAGTTGTGGAGATGGGAAGGACGGCCAAGTCCTTCCGCCGGACTAACCAGCGAGACAATCGCTGCCTGATGGTGGTAGCGTTGGACGTCCGCAACGCGTTCAACACCGCGTCCTGGCAGTCCATCGCCAACGTGCTGCGTGAGAAAGGCGTGCCATCCCCGCTGCGTAGGATAATTCGCAGCTACTTCAAGGACCGGCGGTTAATCATCGAAACCAGTGAGGGACCCGTCGAGCAGCACATCAGCGCGGGAGTTCCGCAGGGCTCCATTCTGGGGCCAACCTTGTGGAACGTGCTGTACGACGGGGTCCTGGGAGTGTCGCTGCCACAGGGGACCGAGCTAGTCGGTTATGCCGACGACTTGGTACTTCTCGTCCCGGCGGTGACTCCCGAAGCCGCGGCCTCGAAGGCCGAGACAGCTGTAGCATCGATTGCAGAATGGCTGACTCGTCACCGTCTCTCCCTGGCGCCCGAGAAGACTGAGATGACGATCATCTCCAGCCTGAAGAGACCACCGTCGGTCTCCATCAACATCGGCGGTGTAGTGGTTCCCTTCTCCCGGTCCATCCGCTACCTGGGAGTCTGGCTCCAGGATCATCTATCCTGGCTCCCTCACGTCGAGAAGGCAGCGGCGAAGGCGGAGAAGGTCGCCCAGGCGGTGGCACGGCTTCTGCCTAATCACAGCGGCCCGAAATCGTCTCGAGCCCGCCTGCTGGCGGCTGTAGCAGATTCCATCCTTCGCTACGGAGCCCCAGTATGGTCGGAAGGCTTGGAAAGACAGCAATGCCGCAGGCTTGTTGGTCGAGTACAGCGCAAGACGGCGATTCGGGTCTGCAGAGCGTTCCGCACAGTGCGCGGTGAGACGGCGGTGCTGCTGGCCGGTCTAATCCCGATTTGCCGCCTGATCGACGAGGACAGCAGAGTTTATCACCGTCTTCACCAGGAGGACCGGACGGAGGCTGGTGAAACGATCCGGGCGGATGAACGCGAGCGTACATACCAGGCTTGGCAAGCCCAGTGGGACGCGGATGCGGGTAACGAGGAGGCCAGTCGTTACGTGCGCTGGGCACATCGTGTGATTCCGGACGTCAAGGCCTGGCAGTCACGGAAGCACGGAGACGTGACTTTCCAGTTAGCACAGGTATTGTCCGGTCACGGATTCTTCCGTGACTACCTGTGCAACATGGGCTTCACGTCATCCCCGGACTGTCAGCGCTGCCCAGGTGTGGCTGAGACTGCTGAACACGCGGTGTTTAGCTGTCCGCGATTCGCTGCTGTACGAGAGGAGCTGCTTGGCGGGTCGGATCCGGTGTCTCCCGACAACATCCTCAGCTGTCTCCTGGAGAGCCCCGACCGTTGGAGCCGGGTGTGCGAGGCTGCACAACGCATCACGGACGAACTCCAGGACGATTGGAACGCCGAGCGGGAGATGCTGGCCGCAACAGATGGAGCACCATCGCAGCGGGATAATTCGGTTGCGATTGCCCGAAATCAACGGCGGAATGCTGCTCGCCGAGCAGCAACAGCGGCACGACGAGAAGCGGCACGGGGTGGGCGGCCGCCATCACCACCACCATCGCCAACAACAGCTGCGCGTC
>NW_026045161.1:55000-85000 GCF_943734845.2 Anopheles funestus
GAAGGCCCAGGAACAACTCTCTTAGCACATCGGTTAACCTGGCGCCGCAGTCAACTCATGTGCTTGGATCGGATCGAGCTATTGAGTATTGGGCCTGCATACTCGCTCATCCGTATCCTTTGCGTACCGCCCCATGGCCCTTGTATGTCTGCACCACAGTTCCTGTTCGTTCCGTGCCTATGGCCGGATACGTATTGCACATCGGTATACCTGTCGCTACTCAGGCAACTCGTGTGCGTGGATTGGATCGAGAACATGGTGTGTGCCCCATGTTATAATTGATAGTCCATATCCACTTTATAGGTTAAAGTCATAAGTTGTGATTGCACAACCATTCTTCATAAGAGTTTAATCACTCTTCAACTAACTTTCGTTCTGGTGTCTTGGTATCAAATCGCGTAAGACACAAGATTCTACTGGCCAAATAGAATCTAGCACATTGGTTAACCTGGCGCCGCAGTCAACTCATGTGCTTGGATCGGATCGAGCTATTGAGTATTGGGCCTGCATACTCGCTCATCCGTATCCTTTGCGTACCGCCCCATGGCCCCGTCCTTAGAGTTAATGACTAGTAGGCTTAACTCTTTGTATGTCTGCACCACAGTTCCCGTTCGTTCCGTGCCGTGGCCGGATACGTATTGCACATCGGTATACCTGTCGCTACTCAGGCAACTCGTGTGCGTGGATTGGATCGAGCTCATGGGGTGTGTAGAGATTCCATGTTATAATTGCAAGTCCATATCCACTTTATAGGTTAAAGTCATAAGTTGTGATTGCACAACCATACTTCATAAGAGTTTAATAACTCTTCAACTAACTTTCGTTCTGGTGTCTTGGTATCAAATCGCATAAGACACAAGATTCTACTGGCCAAATAGAATCTAGCACATTGGTTAACCTGACGCCGCAGTCAACTCATGTGCTTGGATCGGATCGAGCTATTGAGTATTGGGCCTGCATACTCGCTCATCCGTATCCTTTGTGTACCGCCCCATGGCCCCGTCCTTAGAGTTAATGACTAATAGGCTTAACTCTTGTTTGTCTGCACCACAGTTCCCGTTCGTTCCGTGCCGTAGCCGGATACGTATTGCACAGTAGTAGACACCGTAATCTGACGTATCTAACACACCACTATTGTAACTCGTCGTCCAAGGACCTTTCAAGTGCCTGATGGCCAGGGGAGCTCTTACACGGCACGGAGACACAGTGATGCTCGCCCATCAAAGTGTACAACGATCGAGTTTGCTTAAGTGTCTGGGTACCTACACACCAGACACAATGCAATGGCCATGGATCCACACAAGGCACATCACATGCAGAAAGCTTCACCAGATTATGACACATACCACACTCTTGTAACTCGTCGTCGAAGGGGCGTTCAAAGTGCCTTACGGCTAGGGGAGATCTAGCACGGCACGGAGACACAGTGATGGTTGCCCATCAAAGTGTACAACGATCGAGTTTGCTTTCCGCGCAAGCGTTCTAAGTGTCTGGGTACCTACACACCAGACACAATGCAATGGCCACGGATCCACACAAGGCACATCACATGCAGAAAGCTTCACCAGATTCTGACACATACCACACTCTTGTAACTCGTCGTCGAAGGGGCGTTCAAAGTGCCTTACGGCTAGGGGGGATCTAGCACGGCACGGAGACACAGTGATGGTCACCCATCAAAGTGTACAACGATCGAGTTTGCTTTCCGCGCAAGCGTTCTAAGTGTCTGGGTATCTAAGCACCAGACACAATGCAATGGCCACGGATCCACACAAGGCACATCACATGCAGAAAGCTTCACCAGATTCTGACACATACCACACACATGCAACTCGTCGTCGAAGGGGCGTTCAAGTGCCTTACGGCTAGGGGAGATCTAGCTCGGCACGGAGACACAGTGATGGTCACCCATCAAAGTGTACAACGAACGAGTTGGCTTTCAACAAATTCTGACACATAGCAAGCGAGCGACCGAGCTACACCGAAGGCAGCCCATGGTTGGTCACTCGCGGACGATCATCAGTAATGATCCTTCCGCAGGTTCACCTACGGAAACCTTGTTACGACTTTTACTTCCTCTAAATCATCAAGTTCGGTCAACTTCAGCCATGCCAGCTGCAGCTCACGAAGGAACCGCGGAAGGTAAGCCTCCAGA
This sequence comes from Anopheles funestus, assembly GCF_943734845.2. Taxonomy (NCBI): domain Eukaryota; kingdom Metazoa; phylum Arthropoda; class Insecta; order Diptera; family Culicidae; genus Anopheles; species Anopheles funestus. The sequence goes on from NW_026045161.1 coordinate 57,156, forward strand.
AACCTCACTAAATAATCCATCGGTAGTAGCGACGGGCGGTGTGTACAAAGGGCAGGGACGTAATCAGCACTAGCTAATGACTAGTGCTTACTAGAAATTCCAGGTTCATGGGGACCGTTGCAGTCCCCAATCCCGACTAGATGGGCATTTTAGTGATTTCCCGTTCCTCTCGGAATGGGGGCGCCTATTGGCGAGAACACGCTGCGACCCACATTGTAGCACGCGTGCAGCCCAGAACATCTAAGGGCATCACGGACCTGTTATCGCTCATTCTCAGCTTGCTAAACACAAGTTGTCCCGCTAAGCAGGGCAAACGTAGCCGACGACCGCCCGTGAAGGCGCCGCCCGGCTGTAACGTCAGGTGCGCCCGGAGGCGCACTGCTGACAGCGTTCTAGTTAGCATGTTTGAGTCACGTTCGTTATCGGAATTAACCAGACAAATCATTCCACGAACTAAGAACGGCCATGCACCACTACCCTTAAATTTGAGAAAGAGCTATCAATCTGTCTTACCTCGATAAGTTTGGACCTGGTAAATTTTCCCGTGTTGAGTCAAATTAAGCCGCAAGCTCCACTTCTTGTGGTGCCCTTCCGTCAATTCCTTTAAGTTTCAACTTTGCAACCATACTTCCCCCGGAACCCGATTTTGGTTTCCCGGAAGCGACTGAGAGCACCGAATAGGGGTAGCGTCTCCCAATTGCTAATTGGCATCGTTTACGGTTAGAACTAGGGCGGTATCTAATCGCCTTCGATCCTCTAACTTTCGTTCTTGATTAAAGAAAGCATCCATGGCAAACGCTTTCGCTTCAGTTGGTCCTACGACGGTCTGCGAATTTCACCTCTCGCGCCGTAATACCAATGCCCCCAACTACTTCTGTTAATCATTACCTCTAGGTTTCTGACAAACCAACGAAATCGTATAAACCGAGGTCATATTCCATTATTCCATGCAAGATTATTCTCGGCCAACGCCAACCCCACGGGGGGGCCGGACGCTTTGTCTTAGCCTGCTTTGAGCACTCTAATTTGTTCAAGGTAAATGTGAGTATCTTGAGCACCATGAGGAGCCCGTGCCGGAGTTAACCGGTAGCACGGTACTCGTTCACAGAGTAACGCCCAAGTACACCATTGTGAGTCGCAGCCGTGAGCGCGCGCACGAACGGCCCCGGCGTGTAACCGGGCGCCCGTGGCGGTCACGTGTCTGGACGGGCAATCAACTTCGAACGTTTTAACCGCAACAACTTTAATATACGCTAGTGGAGCTGGAATTACCGCGGCTGCTGGCACCAGACTTGCCCTCCACTTGATCCTTGTTGAAGGATTTATACTCAACTCATTCCAATTATGGACCATCGTTAGAGAGGTCCATATTGTTATTTCTCGTCACTACCTCCCCGTACTGGGATTGGGTAATTTACGCGCCTGCTGCCTTCCTTGGATGTGGTAGCCATTTCTCAGGCTCCCTCTCCGGAATCGAACCCTGATTCCCCGTTACCCGTCGCAACCATGGTAGTCCTCTACACTACCATCAATAGTTGATAGGGCAGACATTTGAAAGATCTGTCGTCAGTCGACAAGCGACCATACGATCTGCGTCCTTATCCAGACTTCAACTCAAGCCGCCCGGAGGCGATTGGTTTAACTAATAAGTGCACCAGTTCAGCTACCCGCGAGGGCAACAGTCCCGGCATGTTGCATGTATTAGCTCTGGATTTTCCACAGTTATCCAAGTAACTAGTGGTAGGATGATCTTGTGAATTATAGCTGTTATACTGAGCCTTATGCGGTTTCACATTCATTTATGTTTGTACTTAGACATGCATGGCTTAACCTTTGAGACAAGCGTATATTACTGGTAGGATCAACCAGAATTCGTTCCACTACAGACACACACTCGCTTAGTGGGAAATAAATTTCCACACAACTCTCTCTCTCTAGAACCATATGGAATGGCTCTTTGGTGTTGGGTAAGGCACCAATTTGTTGGGGTGTAACGGTCACCACCAACTTTAAGTTTGTTAGGGCACAACGGAAACCACTAACTAAACTTTAGGAAACTAAATTTCCTCACACATTATCTCTCACCATATTAGCACTAGGTGCTATCCACGATTGTACAACGTTTCAACTCTTGAATCGACCGTAGGGCCGCGGAATTGCTTCCGGGCCCCTATTCTCGCTATTAATTGTTCATCTCTTTCAATACATCGAGTTCGTTCCATTGGGTAGTTCGCATGGCGAACGTTTTGATGCAGCCCCCTGGGGGACCACGGCACTTTACACCGGGTATGGTGTATGCGCAACCTACAGATAACAATAAACCCCTTATGCGTGTGTAAACCGATGTTGGGCTGCTCAACATCTTTCATGGTTACATCACTTGCACCAGAACCCACGGTGCCGATTTGGTAATATGTTGTACATTTACTCTCAAGATGTACGCTTCGGCCCCTTATTCAGGGGCTCAAGCTATTACCAGCAAGAACAATCCTCATCCAGACTTGAACTCGAAACACCCGGAGGCGAACGGTTTAACTAATAAGTGCACCAGTCTTGAATCCATGCGTCGGTGGAAACAATGCCGGCGTGTTGCATGTATTAGCTCTGAACTTAGCGAGTGATTGCCTTGCAGCTGTCGAACTGAGCGTAGAGCGTGATTATCGCTCACTTGAACCATGTTGAATGGCTCTTTGGTGTAGGGTAAGGCACCAATTTGTTGGGGCGTAACGGTCACCACCAACTTAAGACTTGCTTATAGGCATTTCAACGTTTTCAACTCTTAAATCGACCGTGTTTCATTATCATCTCTTCTTCTTATTAAATGCATCGAGTTCGTTCCATTGGGTAGTTCGCGTGGCGAACGGTTTGATGCAGCCCCCCGGGGGGGACCACGGCACTTTACACCGGGCATGGTGTATGCGCAACCTACAGATCACCAATATATTTGTGATCGATAATGCACACTTCTTACACGACTGACCAGTCGACAGCGCTGCCTTCCTATTATGCGTGTGTAAACCGATGTTGGGCTGCTCAACATCTTTCACGGTTACATCACTTGCACCCGAACCCATGGTGCCGATTTGGTAATATGTTGTACATGGTCTCAAGATGTACGCTTCGACCCCTTATTCAGGGGCTCAAGCTATTACCAGCAAGATCAATCCTCATCCAGACTTGAACTCGAAACACCCGGAGGCGAACGGTTTAACTAATAAGTGCACCAGTCTTGAATCCATGCGTCGGTGGAAACAATGCCGGCGTGTTGCATGTATTAGCTCTGAACTTAGCGAGTGATTGCCTTGTAGCTGTCGAACTGAGCGTAGAATGTGATTATCGCTCACTTGAAAGGGTCAAGCCCTTTCGAGTCGTCCGGTTTTTACGCCAGACGACTCGGTTCACCATCTTTCGGGATACAAGTTGACTAAGTGGTACCACTACACTTATCAACTTTCGATTTGGTAATCCTCATCCAGCTTCCTTTCTGGAGGTCCCGAGGATTACCAATTGGGCTGTCATACTGAGCTCATATATTGGAGATCGATAATGCACACTTCTTACACGACTGACCAGTCGACAGCGCTGCCTTCCTATTATGCGTGTGTAAACCGATGTTGGGCTGCTCAACATCTTTCATGGTTACATCACTTGCACCAGAACCCACGGTGCCGATTTGGTAATATGTTGTACATTTACTCTCAAGATGTACGCTTCGGCCCCTTATTCAGGGGCTCAAGCTATTACCAGCAAGAACAATCCTCATCCAGACTTGAACTCGAAACACCCGGAGGCGAACGGTTTAACTAATAAGTGCACCAGTCTTGAATCCATGCGTCGGTGGAAACAATGCCGGCGTGTTGCATGTATTAGCTCTGAACTTAGCGAGTGATTGCCTTGCAGCTGTCATACTGAGCGTAGAGCGTGATTATCGCTCACTTGAACCATGTTGAATGGCTCTTTGGTGTAGGGTAAGGCACCAATTTGTTGGGGCGTAACGGTCACCACCAACTTAAGACTTGCTTATAGGCATTTCAACGTTTTCAACTCTTAAATCGACCGTGTTTCATTATTATCTCTTCTTCTTATTAAATGCATCGAGTTCGTTCCATTGGGTAGTTCGCGTGGCGAACGGTTTGATGCAGCCCCCCGGGGGGGACCACGGCACTTTACACCGGGTATGGTGTATGCGCAACCTACAGATCACCAATATATTTGTGATCGATAATGCACACTTCTTACACGACTGACCAGTCGACAGCGCTGCCTTCCTATTATGCGTGTGTAAACCGATGTTGGGCTGCTCAACATCTTTCACGGTTACATCACTTGCACCCGAACCCATGGTGCCGATTTGGTAATATGTTGTACATGGTCTCAAGATGTACGCTTCGACCCCTTATTCAGGGGCTCAAGCTATTACCAGCAAGATCAATCCTCATCCAGACTTGAACTCGAAACACCCGGAGGCGAACGGTTTAACTAATAAGTGCACCAGTCTTGAATCCATGCGTCGGTGGAAACAATGCCGGCATGTTGCATGTATTAGCTCTGAACATAGCGAGTGATTGCCTTGTAGCTGTCGAACTGAGCGTAGAATGTGATTATCGCTCACTTGAAAGGGTCAAGCCCTTTCGAGTCGTCCGGTTTTTACGCCAGACGACTCGGTTCACCATCTTTCGGGAAGGGACCGTCTCGGTCGCAAGCTGCTCCGGTCCCCAAACAACCTGCGACAAATGATAGGAAATGCCGACATCAATATGTGTTCAGTTTGGTTTATCGCTCATAGGTCTTTTTGACCATCGATCCCTGATTATAACTCTCAATTAAACAGTCAGGAGAGTAAGGCATGCCCATCGATATCTCATCGACAGGCGATACCGCAAGAACGGCCAACGACACATCAGGTGATCGATTATTGCTACGACTTTTGCTTAATCGTTTCCACTCCTTAGAGAAAGAAACCCCCGGGGACCGTCTCGGTCGCAAGCTGCTCCGGTCCCTAAACAACCTGCGACAAATGATAGGAAATGCCGACATCAATATGTGTTCAGTTTGGTTTATCGCTCATTGGTCTGTTTGACCATCGATCCCTGATTAAACTCTCAGTAATCCAGTCGGGAGAGTAAGGCATGCCCATCGATATCTCATCGACAGGCGATACCGCTTGAACGGCCAACGACACATCAGAGGATCGTATCTTGCTACAACTTTTGCTTAATCGTTTCTTCTCCTTGGAGAAAGAAACCCCCGGGGACCGTCTCGGCCGCAAGCTGCTCCGGTCCCTAAACAACCTGCGGCATCAAATGATAGGAAAAGCCGACATCAATACGTGTTCAGTTTGGTTTATCGCTCATTGGTCTTGTTTGACCATCGATCCCTGATTAATACTCTCAATTAGAAGGTCGGTAGAGTAAGGCATGCCCATCGATATCTCATCGACAGGCGATACCGCATGAACGGCCAACGACACATCAGAGGATCGTATCTTGCTACAACTCTTGCTTAATAGTTTCCACTCCTTGGAGAAAGAAACCCCCGGGGACCGTCTCGGCCGCAAGTTGCTCCGGTCCCTAAACAACCTGCGGCATCAAATGATAGGAAAAGCCGACATCAATACGTGTTCAGTTTGGTTTATCGCTCATAGGTCTGTTTGACCATCGATCCTAGAATTCAACTTTCGAGTAAGGCATGCCCGTCGATATCTCATCGATAGGCGATACCGGTAGAACGGCCAACGACACACATCTAGGATCGCATTTACTCTTCCTTGGATGGATAACCAATACCCTAGGACCGTTTCATCGCGAGCTGCTCCGGTCCTCAAACAACTCGCGAACCACCGATAGGATGATATTAGGAATGGCCGACTTTCATCCTTTAACTCTCAGTTCTGCTTACCAAAACATAGGTACTTGGACCTTAAAGACCACTATATGTTCCCCGATCGGGGGCAATCGGAACGTCTATCCATCATCAACATCGTTTCACTCATTCCGAACCACCAAATTGGACAGACAGTACCATATTCACCAACCGATTGCTTCAACTTCGCAAACTGTATGGTAAGTTCTACTAATTTCACATCTTACCATCGACTAATAGTGCATAAATCCACTTGGAAATCACTTTTCCTTGGTCCTCGGACCTTCTACGACAACGTCCAACAAATATCCGAAGTCGTTTCCCAACTTAGACCAAGCATTTCGTATCTTTACTTCTAATCGATTTTTTCTCTCATAATTGACGATCAAAATCTAAAAACCACATTTTGAGCCAGAAGCAGTCGTCCGATCGTCCTGGGGGTAGTCTCAATCGATTTAGAAGGGCCCAATTCATAAAGATACGTACTCAGTCAAATTCATGCTTCTGGCTCACCTACCCCCTATATAGTAAACGAAAGCGTACAGGCGTGGAAAACGTGCCATTTTTCTCCATCACGGACTTTTTTTTTCTCGTTGCACCGACTCTAGTAAAAAAGTGAAATTTTTTACTAGTTACCAACTTTTGCAAATTATCATCGGATATCACTTTTCATGGTCTATAGTAAGTTCTTATCACGTTTTAGTAGTTTTTGAAAAAAAAATTTTTTTGAACTTTTCAAAATTTTTCAAAACAAAGTTTTTGTAGGCGGTTTTGTGTATGGAGGGTTACTAGTCTCGGGGTCACTGTTTGACCAAAAAACCACTATATATCATTCGAAAGGTAATTTCAAGGGCTACAAAAAATTGTTCTACGGCACCCCCCTCCGACGTCTAGTATTCGAGTTATTGGCCAAAAACCATCACTTGAGCGATTTTTCGTTCAGGGTACCCGACTCTAGTAAAAAAGTGAAATTTTTCTCGATTGACCAAGTGTTGCAAATGACCATCGGATTTCACTTTTTATGGTCTATAGTGAGTTCTGATCACGATTTGGTACTTTTTGAAAAAATTTTTTTGACGCACTTTTCAAAATTTTGCAAAACCAAAACTTTTTAGGCGGTTTTGTGTATGGAGGGTTACTAGTCTCGGGGTCACTGTTTGACCAAAAAACCACTATATATCATTCGAAAGGTAATTTCAAGGGCTACAAAAAATTGTTCTACGGCACCCCCCTCCGACGTCTAGTATTCGAGTTATTGGCCAAAAACCGCAACTATAGCGGTTTTTCGTACAGGGTACCCGACTCTAGTAAAATGATGCGATTTTTACTAGTCTAGGAACTTTTTGGTCAAAAAATCAAGTATATGTCATTCGATAGATAATTTCAAGGGCTACCAAAAATTGTTCCACGACACCCCCCTGCGACGTCTAGTATTCGAGTTATTAGCCAAAAACCGCAACTTAAGCGGTTTTTCGTCCAGGGTACCCGACTCTAGTAAAATGATGCGATTTTTACTAGTCTAGGGAACTTTTTGGCCAAAAATCAAGTATATGTCATTCGATAGATAATTTCAAGGGCTACCAAAAATTGTTCCACGACACCCCCCTCCGACGTCTAGTATTAGAGTTATTAGCCAAAAACCGCAACTATTGCGGTTTTTCGTCCAGGGTACCCGACTCTAGTAAAATGATGCGATTTTTACTAGTCTAGGGAACTTTTTGGCCAAAAATCAAGTATATGTCATTCGATAGATAATTTCAAGGGCTACCAAAAATTGTTCCACGACACCCCCCTGCGACGTCTAGTATTCGAGTTATTAGCCAAAAACCGCAATTATAGCGGTTTTTCGTCCAGGGTACCCGACTCTAGTAAAATGATGCGATTTTTACTAGTCTAGGGAACTTTTTGGCCAAAAAATCAAGTATATGTCAATCGATAGATAATTTCAAGGGCTACCAAAAATTGTTCTAAGACACCCCCCTGCGACGTCTAGTATTCGAGTTATGGGCCAAAAACCATTCATACTTGAGCATTTTGCTCATTTTGCCTGTACGGGTACCGGGGACTAGTAAAATCAGGCCAATTTTACTAGAGTGGGGGTACTTTTTGGTCAAAAAAACAACTTTTGCTCGTTCGATAGGGAATCGATAGGGCAACAAAAAATCGTTCTACGACCCCCCCTTCCGATGTCTAGTATTCGAGTTATGGGCCAAAAACAGTTTATAGTTAATTTTTCACTCGATTTTTCACCAAGTATCGCACATTACTCCGGTTCTATACATTGGATCGTCAATCTTTAAGATTTTATGGGTAGTTCCAACTGTTTGCTACATTTCATCCATACATCTCCAACCGATTCAATGTCTGTGCTAGAAGTTATTAGAGGAATAAAAAAATTTACCCTTGGCTTTGAACCGTCAAATTTTACCCATTTTTGGCCCATATTTGCCCCATAGCTCCGCCGGTATCCAAGATATGGCCACACTTTCTTCTGGCCATGGGTAGATGGCACTTGTGGCTAGATTTCTTCCATGCACCACTAATCGCTACCATGTCTGTGGCCGGAGCTATTCAAGAAAGCGCCTCGCGCACTTGGTCGGATTTTTGGTCCAACTAGCACCATTTTTGGCCCATATTTGCCCCATAGCTCCGCCGGTATCCAAGATATGGCCACACTTTCTTCTGGCCATGGGTAGATGGCACTTGTGGCTAGATTTCTTCCATGCACCACTAATCGCTACCATGTCTGTGGCCGGAGCTATTCGACGAACAACCATCGCATTTACCTAGGTACTTTTTCGGATTTTTGGTCCAACTTGCACCATTTTTGGCCCATATTTGCCCCATAGCTCCGCCGGTATCCAAGATATGGCCACACTTTCTTCTGGCCATGGGTAGATGGCACTTGTGGCTAGATTTCTTCCATGCACCACTAATCGCTACCATGTCTGTGGCCGGAGCTATTCGACGAACAACCATCGCATTTACCTAGGTACTTTTTCGGATTTTTGGTCCAACTTGCACCATTTTTGGCCCATATTTGCCCCATAGCTCCGCCGGTATCCAAGATATGGCCACACTTTCTTCTGGCCATGGGTAGATGGCACTTGTGGCTAGATTTCTTCCATGCACCACTAATCGCTACCATGTCTGTGGCCGGAGCTATTCGACGAACAACCATCGCATTCACCTTCTCGTTGCACTTCTTCGGGAATTTGGTGCAACCAAGTTTTCACTATAACTTGGTCATTTTCCGTCCATCGGACATGCGGTTTTGGGTGTCGATACTTGACACCGCACGCTACAATATGTTCCTTCACGACCATGTGGTCCGATGCTTCCAACAGGAGCTATTCGAGGATTACCGATTTTTCACCATTAAAAATGCTCAATTTTGCACCAACTTTTGCCTATAACTCAGGCTGTATCGATCGGATCTTCAATCTTGAAAAAGTTTTGGATAGGTGGCATCAAATGCTACATTTCGTTCTTCCACGTCAACTTTGTCCGATGTCTAGCAAAAAAGTTATTCGCGAACCAAGTCCAGAACCCATGCAATGGCTGCCCTCATTGCATACATCACGGCGGTTAACTCTCGTTACTCTATACCGTGGACTTGGTACTTTTTCAGGCATTCGTTGCTACTTCTCGGTTCATGATATTCGTTTACGGTCTTCACTAGGGCATTTGGTGCTCCTTATCGGTTCATGATATTCGTTTACGGTCTTCACTAGGGCATTTGGTGCTCCTTCTCGGTTCATGATATTCGTTTACGGTCTTCACTAGGGCATTTGGTGCTCCTTATCGGTTCATGATATTCGTTTACGGTCTTCACTAGGGCATTTGGTGCTCCTTATCGGTTCATGATATTCGTTTACGGTCTTCACTAGGGCATTTGGTGCTCCTTATCGGTTCATGATATTCGTTTACGGTCTTCACTAGGGCATTTGGTGCTACTTCTCGGTTCATGATATTCGTTTACGGTCTTCACTAGGGCATTTGGTGCTCCTTATCGGTTCATGATATTCGTTTACGGTCTTCACTAGGGCATTTGGTGCTCCTTATCGGTTCATGATATTCGTTTACGGTCTTCACTAGGGCATTTGGTGCTCCTTATCGGTTCATGATATTCGTTTACGGTCTTCACTAGGGCATTTGGTGCTACTTCTCGGTTCATGATATTCGTTTACGGTCTTCACTAGGGCATTTGGTGCTCCTTCTCGGTTCATGATATTCGTTTACGGTCTTCACTAGGGCATTTGGTACTGGGCTTCCCACTTTCTACTGATCGATCCATACTCACTTGCGTGCACCTAGCCTAGGAAGGTTTCCTATGGCTTCCCATCTTTCTACTGATCGATCCATACTCACTTGCGTGCACCTAGCCTAGGAAGGTTTCCTATGGCTTCCCATCTTTCTACTGATCGATCCATACTCACTTGCGTGCACCTAGCCTAGGAAGGTTTCCTATGGCTTCCCATCTTTCTACTGATCGATCCATACTCACTTGCGTGCACCTAGCCTAGGAAGGTTTCCTATGGCTTCCCATCTTTCTACTGATCGATCCATACTCACTTGCGTGCACCTAGCCTAGGAAGGTTTCCTATGGCTTCCCATCTTTCTACTGATCGATCCATACTCACTTGCGTGCACCTAGCCTAGGAAGGTTTCCTATGGCTTCCCATCTTTCTACTGATCGATCCATACTCACTTGCGTGCACCTAGCCTAGGAAGGTTTCCTTGGGCTTCCCATCTTTCTACTGATCGATCCATACTCACTTGCGTGCACCTAGCCTAGGAAGGTTTCCTTGGGCTTCCCATCTTTCTACTGATCGATCCATACTCACTTGCGTGCACCTAGCCTAGGAAGGTTTCCTATGGCTTCCCATCTTTCTACTGATCGATCCATACTCACTTGCGTGCACCTAGCCTAGGAAGGTTTCCTATGGCTTCCCATCTTTCTACTGATCGATCCATACTCACTTGCGTGCACCTAGCCTAGGAAGGTTTCCTATGGCTTCCCATCTTTCTACTGATCGATCCATACTCACTTGCGTGCACCTAGCCTAGGAAGGTTTCCTATGGCTTCCCATCTTTCTACTGATCGATCCATACTCACTTGCGTGCACCTAGCCTAGGAAGGTTTCCTATGGCTTCCCATCTTTCTACTGATCGATCCATACTCACTTGCGTGCACCTAGCCTAGGAAGGTTTCCTATGGCTTCCCATCTTTCTACTGATCGATCCATACTCACTTGCGTGCACCTAGCCTAGGAAGGTTTCCTATGGCTTCCCATCTTTCTACTGATCGATCCATACTCACTTGCGTGCACCTAGCCTAGGAAGGTTTCCTATGGCTTCCCATCTTTCTACTGATCGATCCATACTCACTTGCGTGCACCTAGCCTAGGAAGGTTTCCTTGGGCTTCCCATCTTTCTACTGATCGATCCATACTCACTTGCGTGCACCTAGCCTAGGAAGGTTTCCTATGGCTTCCCATCTTTCTACTGATCGATCCATACTCACTTGCGTGCACCTAGCCTAGGAAGGTTTCCTTTGGCTTCCCATCTTTCTACTGATCGATCCATACTCACTTGCGTGCACCTAGCCTAGGAAGGTTTCCTATGGCTTCCCATCTTTCTACTGATCGATCCATACTCACTTGCGTGCACCTAGCCTAGGAAGGTTTCCTATGGCTTCCCATCTTTCTACTGATCGATCCATACTCACTTGCGTGCACCTAGCCTAGGAAGGTTTCCTATGGCTTCCCATCTTTCTACTGATCGATCCATACTCACTTGCGTGCACCTAGCCTAGGAAGGTTTCCTATGGCTTCCCATCTTTCTACTGATCGATCCATACTCACTTGCGTGCACCTAGCCTAGGAAGGTTTCCTATGGCTTCCCATCTTTCTACTGATCGATCCATACTCACTTGCGTGCACCTAGCCTAGGAAGGTTTCCTTGGGCTTCCCATCTTTCTACTGATCGATCCATACTCACTTGCGTGCACCTAGCCTAGGAAGGTTTCCTATGGCTTCCCATCTTTCTACTGATCGATCCATACTCACTTGCGTGCACCTAGCCTAGGAAGGTTTCCTATGGCTTCCCATCTTTCTACTGATCGATCCATACTCACTTGCGTGCACCTAGCCTAGGAAGGTTTCCTTGGGCTTCCCATCTTTCTACTGATCGATCCATACTCACTTGCGTGCACCTAGCCTAGGAAGGTTTCCTTGGGCTTCCCATCTTTCTACTGATCGATCCATACTCACTTGCGTGCACCTAGCCTAGGAAGGTTTCCTATGGCTTCCCATCTTTCTACTGATCGATCCATACTCACTTGCGTGCACCTAGCCTAGGAAGGTTTCCTATGGCTTCCCATCTTTCTACTGATCGATCCATACTCACTTGCGTGCACCTAGCCTAGGAAGGTTTCCTTTGGCTTCCCATCTTTCTACTGATCGATCCATACTCACTTGCGTGCACCTAGCCTAGGAAGGTTTCCTATGGCTTCCCATCTTTCTACTGATCGATCCATACTCACTTGCGTGCACCTAGCCTAGGAAGGTTTCCTATGGCTTCCCATCTTTCTACTGATCGATCCATACTCACTTGCGTGCACCTAGCCTAGGAAGGTTTCCTTGGGCTTCCCATCTTTCTACTGATCGATCCATACTCACTTGCGTGCACCTAGCCTAGGAAGGTTTCCTATGGCTTCCCATCTTTCTACTGATCGATCCATACTCACTTGCGTGCACCTAGCCTAGGAAGGTTTCCTTGGGCTTCCCATCTTTCTACTGATCGATCCATACTCACTTGCGTGCACCTAGCCTAGGAAGGTTTCCTATGGCTTCCCATCTTTCTACTGATCGATCCATACTCACTTGCGTGCACCTAGCCTAGGAAGGTTTCCTATGGCTTCCCATCTTTCTACTGATCGATCCATACTCACTTGCGTGCACCTAGCCTAGGAAGGTTTCCTTGGGCTTCCCATCTTTCTACTGATCGATCCATACTCACTTGCGTGCACCTAGCCTAGGAAGGTTTCCTATGGCTTCCCATCTTTCTACTGATCGATCCATACTCACTTGCGTGCACCTAGCCTAGGAAGGTTTCCTATGGCTTCCCATCTTTCTACTGATCGATCCATACTCACTTGCGTGCACCTAGCCTAGGAAGGTTTCCTTGGGCTTCCCATCTTTCTACTGATCGATCCATACTCACTTGCGTGCACCTAGCCTAGGAAGGTTTCCTATGGCTTCCCATCTTTCTACTGATCGATCCATACTCACTTGCGTGCACCTAGCCTAGGAAGGTTTCCTTGGGCTTCCCATCTTTCTACTGATCGATCCATACTCACTTGCGTGCACCTAGCCTAGGAAGGTTTCCTATGGCTTCCCATCTTTCTACTGATCGATCCATACTCACTTGCGTGCACCTAGCCTAGGAAGGTTTCCTTGGGCTTCCCATCTTTCTACTGATCGATCCATACTCACTTGCGTGCACCTAGCCTAGGAAGGTTTCCTATGGCTTCCCATCTTTCTACTGATCGATCCATACTCACTTGCGTGCACCTAGCCTAGGAAGGTTTCCTATGGCTTCCCATCTTTCTACTGATCGATCCATACTCACTTGCGTGCACCTAGCCTAGGAAGGTTTCCTTTGGCTTCCCATCTTTCTACTGATCGATCCATACTCACTTGCGTGCACCTAGCCTAGGAAGGTTTCCTATGGCTTCCCATCTTTCTACTGATCGATCCATACTCACTTGCGTGCACCTAGCCTAGGAAGGTTTCCTATGGCTTCCCATCTTTCTACTGATCGATCCATACTCACTTGCGTGCACCTAGCCTAGGAAGGTTTCCTTGGGCTTCCCATCTTTCTACTGATCGATCCATACTCACTTGCGTGCACCTAGCCTAGGAAGGTTTCCTATGGCTTCCCATCTTTCTACTGATCGATCCATACTCACTTGCGTGCACCTAGCCTAGGAAGGTTTCCTTGGGCTTCCCATCTTTCTACTGATCGATCCATACTCACTTGCGTGCACCTAGCCTAGGAAGGTTTCCTATGGCTTCCCATCTTTCTACTGATCGATCCATACTCACTTGCGTGCACCTAGCCTAGGAAGGTTTCCTTGGGCTTCCCATCTTTCTACTGATCGATCCATACTCACTTGCGTGCACCTAGCCTAGGAAGGTTTCCTATGGCTTCCCATCTTTCTACTGATCGATCCATACTCACTTGCGTGCACCTAGCCTAGGAAGGTTTCCTATGGCTTCCCATCTTTCTACTGATCGATCCATACTCACTTGCGTGCACCTAGCCTAGGAAGGTTTCCTTGGGCTTCCCATCTTTCTACTGATCGATCCATACTCACTTGCGTGCACCTAGCCTAGGAAGGTTTCCTATGGCTTCCCATCTTTCTACTGATCGATCCATACTCACTTGCGTGCACCTAGCCTAGGAAGGTTTCCTATGGCTTCCCATCTTTCTACTGATCGATCCATACTCACTTGCGTGCACCTAGCCTAGGAAGGTTTCCTTGGGCTTCCCATCTTTCTACTGATCGATCCATACTCACTTGCGTGCACCTAGCCTAGGAAGGTTTCCTATGGCTTCCCATCTTTCTACTGATCGATCCATACTCACTTGCGTGCACCTAGCCTAGGAAGGTTTCCTTTGGCTTCCCATCTTTCTACTGATCGATCCATACTCACTTGCGTGCACCTAGCCTAGGAAGGTTTCCTATGGCTTCCCATCTTTCTACTGATCGATCCATACTCACTTGCGTGCACCTAGCCTAGGAAGGTTTCCTTGGGCTTCCCATCTTTCTACTGATCGATCCATACTCACTTGCGTGCACCTAGCCTAGGAAGGTTTCCTATGGCTTCCCATCTTTCTACTGATCGATCCATACTCACTTGCGTGCACCTAGCCTAGGAAGGTTTCCTATGGCTTCCCATCTTTCTACTGATCGATCCATACTCACTTGCGTGCACCTAGCCTAGGAAGGTTTCCTTGGGCTTCCCATCTTTCTACTGATCGATCCATACTCACTTGCGTGCACCTAGCCTAGGAAGGTTTCCTATGGCTTCCCATCTTTCTACTGATCGATCCATACTCACTTGCGTGCACCTAGCCTAGGAAGGTTTCCTTGGGCTTCCCATCTTTCTACTGATCGATCCATACTCACTTGCGTGCACCTAGCCTAGGAAGGTTTCCTATGGCTTCCCATCTTTCTACTGATCGATCCATACTCACTTGCGTGCACCTAGCCTAGGAAGGTTTCCTTGGGCTTCCCATCTTTCTACTGATCGATCCATACTCACTTGCGTGCACCTAGCCTAGGAAGGTTTCCTATGGCTTCCCATCTTTCTACTGATCGATCCATACTCACTTGCGTGCACCTAGCCTAGGAAGGTTTCCTATGGCTTCCCATCTTTCTACTGATCGATCCATACTCACTTGCGTGCACCTAGCCTAGGAAGGTTTCCTTGGGCTTCCCATCTTTCTACTGATCGATCCATACTCACTTGCGTGCACCTAGCCTAGGAAGGTTTCCTTGGGCTTCCCATCTTTCTACTGATCGATCCATACTCACTTGCGTGCACCTAGCCTAGGAAGGTTTCCTTGGGCTTCCCATCTTTCTACTGATCGATCCATACTCACTTGCGTGCACCTAGCCTAGGAAGGTTTCCTTGGGCTTCCCATCTTTCTACTGATCGATCCATACTCACTTGCGTGCACCTAGCCTAGGAAGGTTTCCTATGGCTTCCCATCTTTCTACTGATCGATCCATACTCACTTGCGTGCACCTAGCCTAGGAAGGTTTCCTTGGGCTTCCCATCTTTCTACTGATCGATCCATACTCACTTTCGTGCACCTAGCCTAGGAAGGTTTCCTATGGCTTCCCATCTTTCTACTGATCGATCCATACTCACTTGCGTGCACCTAGCCTAGGAAGGTTTCCTATGGCTTCCCATCTTTCTACTGATCGATCCATACTCACTTGCGTGCACCTAGCCTAGGAAGGTTTCCTATGGCTTCCCATCTTTCTACTGATCGATCCATACTCACTTGCGTGCACCTAGCCTAGGAAGGTTTCCTATGGCTTCCCATCTTTCTACTGATCGATCCATACTCACTTGCGTGCACCTAGCCTAGGAAGGTTTCCTATGGCTTCCCATCTTTCTACTGATCGATCCATACTCACTTGCGTGCACCTAGCCTAGGAAGGTTTCCTATGGCTTCCCATCTTTCTACTGATCGATCCATACTCACTTGCGTGCACCTAGCCTAGGAAGGTTTCCTATGGCTTCCCATCTTTCTACTGATCGATCCATACTCACTTGCGTGCACCTAGCCTAGGAAGGTTTCCTATGGCTTCCCATCTTTCTACTGATCGATCCATACTCACTTGCGTGCACCTAGCCTAGGAAGGTTTCCTTGGGCTTCCCATCTTTCTACTGATCGATCCATACTCACTTGCGTGCACCTAGCCTAGGAAGGTTTCCTTGGGCTTCCCATCTTTCTACTGATCGATCCATACTCACTTGCGTGCACCTAGCCTAGGAAGGTTTCCTTGGGCTTCCCATCTTTCTACTGATCGATCCATACTCACTTGCGTGCACCTAGCCTAGGAAGGTTTCCTTGGGCTTCCCATCTTTCTACTGATCGATCCATACTCACTTGCGTGCACCTAGCCTAGGAAGGTTTCCTATGGCTTCCCATCTTTCTACTGATCGATCCATACTCACTTGCGTGCACCTAGCCTAGGAAGGTTTCCTTGGGCTTCCCATCTTTCTACTGATCGATCCATACTCACTTGCGTGCACCTAGCCTAGGAAGGTTTCCTATGGCTTCCCATCTTTCTACTGATCGATCCATACTCACTTGCGTGCACCTAGCCTAGGAAGGTTTCCTATGGCTTCCCATCTTTCTACTGATCGATCCATACTCACTTGCGTGCACCTAGCCTAGGAAGGTTTCCTATGGCTTCCCATCTTTCTACTGATCGATCCATACTCACTTGCGTGCACCTAGCCTAGGAAGGTTTCCTATGGCTTCCCATCTTTCTACTGATCGATCCATACTCACTTGCGTGCACCTAGCCTAGGAAGGTTTCCTATGGCTTCCCATCTTTCTACTGATCGATCCATACTCACTTGCGTGCACCTAGCCTAGGAAGGTTTCCTTTGGCTTCCCATCTTTCTACTGATCGATCCATACTCACTTGCGTGCACCTAGCCTAGGAAGGTTTCCCTTTGGTACCGACTTCCATCTACGCACTCGATATAACCTAGGTACTTGGTACCGATGATGGTTAACACTCAAGCATTTCTTGCATCCTGCGTGCAAGGTACCAATTTTCACTTCTCAGGTGCGTTTATGAGCCCGCATTAATCCAATATCGCTCTGATGGCCTTTCTTATTATTTCATCCGATAGCCCTTGCCAAAAGCTACCAAAAGTTCCTCCACGGCCATGTGCTCCGACGCTTAGTTTAGGAAATATTCGAAAAAATTCAAAATAGGAAGCATTTTCTTATTGGAAAATCACCTTAAATCGATGGCCATTTTTTGGGCAAAAACTTTAACGTCTTCCCGACTTTGCGGGAATTGCGAATTTTAGGCACCCAGAGAAAATCTTTTACTTTAAGGGGGCGGCCGCGAAGTTGCCCAAAGTCTCGGACACAAAAATTCTCAAGTTCCCCACTCTAGTAAATCGCCCTATGAGTATCTCCTGGCCCGCGAGCTCTGCGAGCGGGCCAGCTTCGGCGATTTTTGCCTTTTCGCCTAGGCGGTTCTTCTACGAAATTGGTCCACAGCTTTTGCTCAGAAAGCTAGCATTTGTTGCAACAGTTAGGTACTTGGTACCACATTTTGGTATCCATTTGGGCATTTGTGGCAACTACTCGGTACTTTGGCCCACATTTCGCTCTACTCGGGCTTCTATGGTGGTACTTGTCGGTACTTCTGGCCAACTTAGGCCAATTGGGTGCAACTTGTGGGTACTCTGTGGGTACTTTAGGGCGTATTGTGTCTTTCGGGTGAACCTTCGCTATACTTCATGGGTACTGATGGCCAACTTAGGAACATTCAGTGCAACCTTTGGGCCTAAGGAAATTTGTCCAACTCTTTGGACTTAGAAAATTTTCTGGACTTAGAAAATTTTTTGGACTTGTAAAAATTTTCAAATGTTCAATTTGGCCCACATTTCGCTCTACTCGGGCCTCTATGGTGCTACTTGGCGGTACTTTTGGCCAACTTAGGCCAATTGGGTGCTCTTTGTGGATACTCTATCGGTACTTTTGGCCAACTTAGGCCAATGGGGTGCTATATGTGGGTGCTCTATCGGTACTTTTGGCCAACTTAGGCCAATTGGGTGCTCTTTGTGGATACTCTATCGGTACTTTTGGCCAACTTAGGCCAATGGGGTGCTATATGTGGGTGCTCTATCGGTACTTTTGGCCAACTTAGGCCAATTGGGTGCTCTTTGTGGATACTCTATCGGTACTTTTGGCCAACTTAGGCCAATGGGGTGCTATATGTGGGTGCTCTATCGGTACTTTTGGCCATGTTAGGCCCATTCGGTGCTATATGTGGGTGCTCTATCGGTACTTTTGGCCATGTTAGGCCCACTCGGTGCTATTTGTGGGTACTCTATCGGTACTTTTGGCCAACTTAGGCCAACTCAGTGCTTCTTGTGGGTACTCTATCGGTACTTTTGGCCATGTTAGGCCCACTCGGTGCTATTTGTGGGTACTCTATCGGTACTTTTGGCCAACTTAGGCCAACTCAGTGCTTCTTGTGGGTACTCTATCGGTACTTTTGGCCATCTTAGGCCAATTGGGTGCTATTTGTGGGTACTCTATCGGTACTTTTGGCCAACTTAGGCCAACTCAGTGCTACTTGTGGGTGCTCTATCGGTACTTTTGGCCAACTTAGGCCAACTGGGTGCTATTTGTGGGTACTCTATCGGTACTTTTGGCCAACTTAGGCCAACTCAGTGCTTCTTGTGGGTACTCTATCGGTACTTTTGGCCAACTTAGGCCAACTCAGTGCTACTTGTGGGTACTCTATCGGTACTTTTGGCCAACTAAGGCCAACGCGGTGCTATTTGTGGGTACTCTATCGGTACTTTGGGACATATTATGTCCTTCGGGTGAACCTTCTCGATACCTCATGGGTACTTGTGGCCAACTTAGGAAAATTCAGTGCAACCTATGGGCCTTTGGAAATTGTTCCAACACTTTGGACTTAGAAAATTTTCTGGACTTAGAAAATTTTTTGGACTTAGAAAAATTTTCAACTTCTGTATCTTCTTCATCATGTTCCATTTTGTGGGACTTAGAAAATTTTCTGGACTTAGAAAATTTTCTGGACTTAGGAAATTTTTCAACACTTGTAAAATTTTTGTTCCTTCTTTGAAGAAGAATACTTTCCACTATTAGCTTCTTTCTCTTTTTCTTCTTAGTTGTCTTCTTATTTTCGGTCCGAGAGCGCCGACACTTGTAAAATTATCTAAGTCCGAAGACTTTTGGAATGAACCAAAAGTCAACGAACACAATACATCAACCCTATCAACATCAAGTGGCAACCCGAAGGAAGCGCAGCGGCCAGCCCATGTACAACGCGAAGTTGTAGCATGCAACCAACCAACCGCTAACCTCCAACGGCACTCAATGTATTCGTTACACATGGGCGCACCTGCACCACACTGTCGTGACCATCCAACGAGCCGTCGGTTCGGTCGTGTGTTACAAGCACCCCATCACATAGGCATAGAGTCACCACACAGTGTTCTTCAACACTCTCGTCACATGGTGCAAGTCACGGTACGCACCACCAATGTGCACTGGTTGGCCAATTCCAGCACACACGGGGCGCGCACGCGCAAGCACTAACCACCAAGCATGGGTCGCCTGAGAGGATCGATGCGAACGCATCTCTACAACTTGAAGCTCCCAGCCTGTAGTCCCGTCGTTTGCGGGCGGTCGTAGGTGTCGAAACTAGTGCTATCCACAGTCGGCAAGCTCGTCCACCGGTGTTCCCAACATGTATGGTACTAACACGTGCAGCGCGAACCCGCCCTTTGCGGCCTAGTAGTAAGCGGGGATGAGACGCCAGTGTGCCAATGGACAGCACGGACGGTTCTCGGAGGGTTGTTAGGCCCGCTAGCTTACGACCACCTAATGGGTATAA
This sequence comes from Anopheles funestus, assembly GCF_943734845.2. Classification (NCBI taxonomy): domain Eukaryota; kingdom Metazoa; phylum Arthropoda; class Insecta; order Diptera; family Culicidae; genus Anopheles; species Anopheles funestus. The sequence goes on from NW_026045161.1 coordinate 77,227, forward strand.
GAAGCGCTATCAGCTCGGATTGGATACGACCTTAGAGGCGTTCAGGCATAATCCAGCGGACGTAGCGTCATACCATAGTCCGTTCGAACTAGTATTGAGCCAGTGGTCCGTACCTGTGGTTCCTCTCGTACTGCACAGGAATTCCGTTAAGATAGCGACAAACAATGCACACCAGTAGGGTAAAACTAACCTGTCTCACGACGGTCTAAACCCAGCTCACGTTCCCTTGAAAGGGTGAACAATCCTACGCTTGGTAAATTTTGCTTTACAATGATAGGAAGAGCCGACATCGAAGGATCAAAAAGCCACGTCGCTATGAACGCTTGGCGGCCACAAGCCAGTTATCCCTGTAGTCTGAGCGAAACCTCCGAAGTGAACGGACGTGTTTTTCGAGCGCTCCCGTGCGAATTTGCGAAAAAGTGCGTTTAAAGCAGAATAGTTTGAGATTTACCCATAGGTGGCGCTGGTGTTGTTAGGAGTGATATTCCCCAGCCCCCCCAACTCGAACCATAGTGCTACGAGCGTTTTTACGGAAAACGTGAAATATTTCACGAAATATTTCATGAAATATTTCAACCTTGAAATATTTCAAAAGAGGACAAAATTTCCTTTCCGGGGAGCCGTCGGACGTCCGGATCGGACAAGTGGTTCCGGAGCTATAGAGGATTGAAAAAGTTTGATAAGTAGTTCGATAACTGTTATCGAACTCCAACACCGAGTTATCAAACTTCCGGACAAATCCTTTAAAGTGGGATATCTCGGTAACCCCTCGGGCTAGAGGGACGTCCGGGGTATCGGTGGATAGGTCTCGGAGTGGAGCACCGGATCGTCACCCCCCCGCCCCTCCCATATCCACCCCCTCCCCCTCAGGAGGGGAAAACCAGTGTTTTCTAGTGTCCGGTTAGTATTATCCTCTAAAAGTGCGCGAATCGGTTGAAAAATATTGCAGAACATTAAGTGAGATTATCCCGATTCGATGAAGTGGTCTGCCGTTTCTGTGCGTTGAAAAACAACGGAGATATAAGCGCCCAAAGTTGGAGGTTTTTCGCGTTTCCGGTTTTGACTCTCGCCATACGATTTGTATGGGATTTTCCGTAGACCAGTTTTTCGTGAATAACTTCGTCAATTCTCAACGGATTTTCAAAAGTAAAACATCAAAAGACGCGTATTTCAAAGATGCATCGATTGGTGTGTGTGTGCGGAGTGTGCGTTACATAACCTCAAAACTGCAGGTGAAAAAGTGGAAAAGTGAGGTTATGATTCAATAGTGACACTTAAACTGTAATAAATCGGTTTAAAAATATGTGAACGTGATTACCGCGAACGAGACCTTTCGTTTAAGTGGTCTGCCGTTTCTGTGCGTTGAAAAACAACGGAGATATTAGCGCCCAAAGTTGGAGGTTTTTCGCGTTTCCGGTTTCGGTTCCCGCCATACAATTTGTATGGGATTTTCTGGGGACCAGTTTTTCGTGAATAACTTCGTCAATACTTAACGGATTTTCAAAAGTGAAACATCAAAAGACGCGTATTAAAAAGACGCATCCAACGGTGTGAAGTTTGTGCGTGTGTGTGTATGCCACCGGAAGTGGTCATCAAAAAACTGGTGTTTTTGAGTGTCCGGTTTATATTGCCCTCTATAAGTGCGCGAATCGATTTAAAAATATTGTAGAACGTTAAGTGAGAACGTCCCGATTCGTTGAAGTGGTCTGACGTTTCTGTGCGTTGAAAACCAACGGAGTTATTAGCGCCCAAAGTTGGAGGTTTTTTGCATTTCCGGTTTCAAAAAGTGCGTGTAAAATCCACCACGTGTTTTCGGGCGACATCTTGAAGATTTGGCAAAGTGGAAGGCCAATATTATTTAATTAGTTATTAAATTTTTGAAATTTAATAACTCGGTCGGTTGGCCACCTGGCCACTTGGATTTTGGCATCCGGCCCTCGATTGGGGTCCTCTACACGTGTGCCAAGTCCCCCCCCGCTACTCCCAAAAACCAGGGAGTTTTTTCCGGCCCGGTTTTTGAATTTTCAAAAATCAACCCTGCAACCTGGCGCGGGTTTAATCATCGTAACAGGAGTGGCCCATCGGGACTTACCCGGGAAAATTGGCCGCAGGCCGATCGGACCGGAATTAGCCCGGAAACCGGCGAAAAGGCGAAAAAAAGGGGGTTTTTCGGGTTTTTGGAGGCCAGTTTCCTCCCACCACCCCCTCGATCCACCCACCATCGGATAGGGCTTGGCCGGGCGCGTCGATCGATCCGTGGATCGCCAGGATCGGTCCATAAACGGCTGAGTTCTGCTATCTGGAAAAATCCTTTGGTGGTGTTAGTGTGCGAGTGCATTAGTGTTAGTGCGAAAACATTTTTATTGCACAACTTCGAGAAAAGTGGACCGATTGCGACGTTTAGCACTTCGTTGGACGCGTCTCGGCAAGACGCGTCGATACGTGCCTTCAACGGGTCAATCGGGCCCATAGTGCGGTGGCCAGAGTGCCGGACATTTTGACCGTGTGTGTGTGAAAATCGGTGGCCAAATCGTGCACCACTCCGTCAGTTTTGGTCGGATCCGGACGTGCGACACCTCCCTGGAATCGTCTTCGCGAGAGCCAGCTCTTGCCGTACCAGGGGGGGCGATCCAGTGAACGGCCCCGGAACTGGGTTTTGTGTGTGCGTGTGTGCGAGCGGAATTTTCATTTGTGCACCGTTTCGGAACCGCTGGTCCGATTTCGAAGTCCGGCACCTCGTTGCAAATGCGCCGACGAGACGCAGCTGTTGCCGTTGTTTCGGAGGCGATCCATTGAGCGGATCGGAAGATCAATTTTTAGACGAGTTAAACGCTGATTTTTGGTAAGTTCGAGAGTCCCATCAGTACCGGAACACGAGGACGCATCGACCAAAATTTTCCGGCAGTCGATCGGACCGGAAACAGCCCGGAAACCAGCGAAAAGGCGAAAAAAAGGGGGTTTTTCGGGTTTTTGGAAACCAGTTTCCTCCCACCACCCCCTTGATCCACCCACCATCGGATAGGGCTTGGCCGGGCGCGTCGATCGATCCGTGGATCGCCAGGATCGGTCCATAAACGGCTGAGTTCTGCTATCTGGAAAAATCCGTTTGGTGGTGTTAGTGTGCGAGTGCATTAGTGTTAGTGTGAAAAACATTTCTATTGCAAAACTTCGTGAAAAGTGGACCGATTGGGACGTCCAGCACTTCGTTGGAAGCGTCTCGGCAAGACGCGTCGATACGTGCCTTCAGCGGGTCAATCGGGCCCATAGTGCGGTGGCCAGAGTGCGGGACATATTAGACCGTGTGTGTGTGAAAATCGGTGGCCAAATCGTGCACCACTCCGTCAGTTTTCGTCGGATCCGGACGTGCGACACCTCCCTGGAATCGTCTTCGCGAGAGCCAGCTTTTGCCGTACCAGGGGGGGCGATCCAGTGAACGGCCCCGGAACTGGGTTTTGCGTGTGTGTGTGTGTGCGCCAGAATTTCAACCGTGCACCATTTCGGAACCGCTGGTCCGATTTGGACGTCCGACACCTCGTTGGATTCGTCTCGACGAGATCTACTTGCTGCCATCAATCCGGAGTCGATCAACGGAGAGGCAAGTAAGTTGATTCTTTTTTATTAGGGTTTGCTTGGCACCTGGGGAAGCCAAGCATCATGGACGGTGCAAGGTCTTTGCGGTCGAGGACCTTGTCGACGGACGAGAGGGTTGCGCCGACGAATCGTCCTTCATTGCAGCCGCGAGTGCTGCTTACGAAGTCGTCGATGCCGGTCGTCAAGGAGACGATCTCTACCGGTTCTGCAGCGCAACGCGACGAGGAGATGCGCGAGCTTCGTCGCACCAACGAGGAGCTGCGGGCCATGCTCGCCAAGCTGCAGGAGGAGCTGTCCCTCTTCCGGGTCCAGATGGCGTCAGCAGAAGCGAATGCTCGTCGCGACGCGGAGGTGGCACTCTCGGCAGCTGTACGTCGGGAGGAGATAGCGGCGGCGGAAATCGCCGCACTTCGAGAGGCACAACGGCTCGATCGTGAGGCTCATCGGCGCGAGCGTGACGCGCTTAATGAGCTTATCTTGCAGGTGGTCGGAGGTCAGCAGCAGCTGGGCGAGCCGATACGCGCCTCTGTGGCTTATTCGCCGACCCCAATGCCACGGCGTCGGATCGAGCAGCAGCAGAGTGAGCAGCAGCGTGGGCAGCAGCAGCAGCGGCAGCGACAGCAGGTTGCGGTGACGGCTATGGTGGAGCCGTCTCCGGACCAGGATGGCGGCTCCTGGACTGAAGTGGTGCGCCGTAAGCCGGCACGTCAATCAGCGAGCATGCAGCAGCAGCAGCAGCAGCAGCAGCAGCAGAAGCAGCAGTGGCCGCAGCTGCAACAACAACGGGCGAAGGTCTGGCGACAGGCGGTTGCAGGACCATCGTCACAGCAGCCCCAACAACAGCAGGGGCAACAGGCCTGGCGTAGCCAGCCTGCAACACGGCGAGGCGGAGGGCGTCAACGGCAGCGCAAAATCAAGCCGGACGCAATCGAGGTCGCCCCAGCAGAGGGACAAACCTGGACCGAGGTTTATCAGGTTGTGCGTGGGGCTCCAGAGATGGTGAAGTATGCAGATGCCCTCGGAGTCGGACGACGCACCACACGCTCCCGACTTGTCATGGAGCTGAAGGAGAGCGCGAACGCTGCAGAGGTGCTGCAGTGCATTAAAGACGTGTGCGCGAAGGCGGAACTGCCGGCTTCAGCACGATTGGTGACTCCCACGGTCGACATCCGGATGGACGCGGTCGACCCTTTAGCGGAGGAGTCACACGTGGCGAAGGCACTCTCCGAGCTGTGCCATCACACCGTAGAGGAGACTTCGGTTCGGCTGCGACCAGCGTGGGACGGCACGAAGGTGGCGGTAGCGCGGGTGACAACGAAGGCGGCAGAGGAGCTGGACGGGAAGTTTGTCAAAATCAAGTACACGTCCTGCCTGATCCGGAAGGTGGCTCCAATGCAGACGCGGCAGCAACGTTGCTACAAGTGTCTGGAGATGGGACACGTCCGGGCAGCGTGCACGAGCGAAGTCGACCGCTCGGCCAGCTGCATTCGTTGCGGGAAGCCGGATCATCAGGCGAAGAGCTGCACGGCGGAGGTGTGCTGTGCCGTGTGCAGCGGCCCGCATCCGGTCGGTCATCTGACGTGCCGGCGCTAAAGGTGCTGCAGATCAACCTTGGGCGGAGCAGGACAGCTCAGGACCTGCTGATGCAGACGGCTCGCGAGCTGGATGTTCAGGTGGTGCTCGCCTGTGAGCTGTATCGGCCGCCTCGAGATGATCCGCGATGGGCTGTTGATGAGGAGTTGAGCGTGGCGATCGTCGCAACGGGGGCTTACCCCATCCAGCGTCTGTGGGGAAGCGTCGTCCCGGGACTGGTGGTTGCCACGATAGCGGGAGTTACGTTCGCCAGCTGCTACGTGTCGCCCAGCAGCGGTCTTGATGACTTCGAGGAGTTTCTTGGCGCGGTGGAGGTGTCGCTGGTGGGACACACAACATCAGTCCTGGCCGGGGACTTCAACGCCTGGAACGAGGAGTGGGGGAGTGCGCGCACTACCCGGAAGGGGCAGGAGCTCCTAAGCGGGGTGGAGCAGCTGGCGCTGCAGACGCTGAACCGTGGCAACGTGCCCACCTTCAAGGGCAACGGGGTTGCACGGGAAAGCGTCATCGACGTCTCCTTCGCCAGCCAATCCATTGTGCGGCCGGACTCATGGCGCGTGCTTAACCGCTTCTCTGGCAGCGATCACGAGTACATCGAGTTTCAGGTGGAGGTTCCGGGTCAACGGAACAAGCGACGTGGCCAGCAGCACCAAAGCCAAGCAGCAGCCAGTGACGGGACAGCCAGGCATGCCGGAACTCGGTGGAAGACGACGCAGTTCGTCCGGAAGAGCTTTGACATCGCCCTCACAGTCGGCCGCGTCGGACAGGTCGACACTCCGGAGGGGCTGGTTGGCGGACTCACTCGGGCGTGCGATGAGACCATGGAGAGAGTACACGGGGCTACCTTCCACCGCAAGCCCCAGGTGTACTGGTGGTCTCCGGACATCGAGCGCTTGAGGGAAGAGTGCGAAGCAGCGGAGGCAGCCCATCGTCGGGCTCAACCGTCGGAGCGTGCTGCGACGTCTGCCGGACTGCAGGACTGTCGTCGTTTGCTGCAGGCCAGTATCCAGAACAGCAAGGAGAGCAGCCTTCAAGAGCTGATTGACGGCGTCGAGGCTGAGGTGTTCGGTCTTGGGTACAAGGTTGTGCGAGCGAAGCTTCGCGGCCGGGCGCCACCGGAAACGGACCGCGCTGTTCTTGGTCCGATCGTCGACGCCTTGTTCCCGGAGCATCCAGCGTTCGAGTGGCCGGACATCGAAGCGAGCACCGCCTCACACGTCGCTCTGAGGCCGGTCACGAGCTCGGAGGTCCTGCTACTGGCTGAGCGGATGGCGTCGTCCAAGGCGCCAGGGTTGGACGGCATCCCGAACACTGCGGTGAAGGCAGCGATGCGGAAGCACCCGGAGGTCTTCGTGGACGTGTACAACCAGCTGCTCGAGCGAGGCGAGTTTCCTGCGGCGTGGAAGGAGGCTCGACTTGTGCTGATCGCGAAGCCGGGCAAGCAGCCGGGCGACCCGTCATCATATCGTCCGCTGCTCATGCTAGGAGCAGTCGCCAAGGGGTTCGAGCGGGTGATCCTGGATCGACTGAACGACCACTTGGAGAACAGCGATGCTCCGCGACTGTCGCCAAGGCAGTACGGGTTCCGGCGCGGCCGTTCCACGATACAGGCCATCGAACGGGTGATCGAGAGGGGGCAGCACGCGAGGACGTTCCATCGCACCAACCAGCGGGATCCTCGATGTCTGGTGGTGGCAGCACTGGATGTCAGGAACGCCTTCAACTCCGCCAGTTGGGAGGCGATCGCGGCTGCCCTGCAGAAGCTGCAAGTTCCGGTAGCCCTCCAGAGAATGTTGCGCAGCTACTTCTCTGAGAGGAGGCTGGTGTATGAAACCAGCGAGGGACCAGTGCGGCGAACGGTCACGGCGGGCGTTCCACAGGGCTCAATCCTGGGCCCGACTCTGTGGAACGCCATGTACGACGGCGTGCTTCGGCTGGCGCTACCTGAGGGCGCTGAGGTGATCGGTTTTGCCGACGACGTCGTGGTGCTGGCGAGCGGGACGACACCGGAGGCGGCGACGCGCTTAGCTGAAACAGCGATTGGAATGATCAGCTCGTGGATGGCGCAACACCACCTGGAGCTTGCTCCGGCCAAGACCGAGCTGGTCATTGTTTCCACAATGCGGAGGGAACGCACCCGCGTTCCAGTAACGATCGACGGAGTGGAGAAGATGCCGACCCGCACGCTCAAGTACCTCGGGGTCATTCTTGAGGATCACTTGTCGTGGAGGCCACACGTCGAGCAGGCCACGTCGAAGGCGCTCCGTGTGGCGCAGGCCATCTCCAGGCTGCTTCGTAACCATGGCGGTCCTAAGTGTGCGAAGCGACGTTTGTTATCATCGGTAGTGGACTCTACTCTCCGCTATGCTGCGCCGATTTGGCATGAAGCGGTCCAGCTTCGGGCGTGTCGCAGGCAGCTGAACCGGGTGCAGGGACTTTACGCACGGCCGGTGGCCCGCACCTTCGTTACGGTGAGGAACGAGGTGGCAACGGTCCTTGCCAGCGTCATCCCCATCGTGCTGCAGGTGACGGAGGACGCTCGCTGTTATCAGCGACATCAGGCGACGGGAGCGAGTTTGCGGGAGCTGCG
>NW_026045161.1:90000-92500 GCF_943734845.2 Anopheles funestus
TGGTCGACTTGGACCCACGATGTCTCCCCCCGAGCATGTCGAGCCAACTGCACCACTATTGTATTGGACAACATGTTCCCCTCGGGCATCGATGGGTTAATCATGCACCACTATTATAAAACCCTTTGACGTTTTCCCCCAAGCACGTTGATCCAGTATTACGACGGATACGGTCAACGAAATCTTGGACATCAAAGAGGTTTTCGATTGAATTTCCCCATGTTTCACAACGTACTCTTAGCGGTATCCTACGATACGTCTCACTCTATTTGTGTGTGTGCGCGTTTACGTGCGTGCGATTTATGCGGTTCACCCCTTTACTTTTAGCGCCCTGCGGTCCCAACAAAGGTCCCGAGCACGCCATTATGCACAGTGTGGAAGCGTGTTTCCCCCACGACACTAGACGGGCTGCTCGCCATAGTGTTCTATTGTGGCACGCTCCACCCTGAAGTTTGGTTTGTTGTATATCAAGGAATTGATAGGCACTCAAGAATGTGTGCATCGGCCGGGTTTAATCGTCCGACGCGCAATATGCGTTCAACTTATCGGTGTTCATGTGTCCTGCAGTTCACATTGTGACGCGCATTTAGCTGCGGTCTTCATCGATCCATGAGCCGAGTGATCCCCTGCCTAGGGTTTTATAGTAAGGTTCCCAATGTAACACAATCCCGGTGGTACGTCCAAAGACTAACTTTCTGACTAAGTTGTCTTTATTACCCAATAGTCCCAGGCCTTGTGACTTGTGGCTCATGTCTACGCCCATGGCCACCATTCGCTAAGATAGTTTTGAAGTCACTTTGAAGGCCCAGGAACAACTCTCTTAGCACATCGGTTAACCTGGCGCCGCAGTCAACTCATGTGCTTGGATCGGATCGAGCTATTGAGTATTGGGCCTGCATACTCGCTCATCCGTATCCTTTGCGTACCGCCCCATGGCCCTTGTATGTCTGCACCACAGTTCCTGTTCGTTCCGTGCCTATGGCCGGATACGTATTGCACATCGGTATACCTGTCGCTACTCAGGCAACTCGTGTGCGTGGATTGGATCGAGAACATGGTGTGTGCCCCATGTTATAATTGATAGTCCATATCCACTTTATAGGTTAAAGTCATAAGTTGTGATTGCACAACCATTCTTCATAAGAGTTTAATAACTCTTCAACTAACTTTCGTTCTGGTGTCTTGGTATCAAATCGCGTAAGACACAAGATTCTACTGGCCAAATAGAATCTAGCACATTGGTTAACCTGGCGCCGCAGTCAACTCATGTGCTTGGATCGGATCGAGCTATTGAGTATTGGGCCTGCATACTCGCTCATCCGTATCCTTTGCGTACCGCCCCATGGCCCCGTCCTTAGAGTTAATGACTAGTAGGCTTAACTCTTTGTATGTCTGCACCACAGTTCCCGTTCGTTCCGTGCCGTGGCCGGATACGTATTGCACATCGGTATACCTGTCGCTACTCAGGCAACTCGTGTGCGTGGATTGGATCGAGCTCATGGGGTGTGTAGAGATTCCATGTTATAATTGCAAGTCCATATCCACTTTATAGGTTAAAGTCATAAGTTGTGATTGCACAACCATACTTCATAAGAGTTTAATAACTCTTCAACTAACTTTCGTTCTGGTGTCTTGGTATCAAATCGCATAAGACACAAGATTCTACTGGCCAAATAGAATCTAGCACATTGGTTAACCTGACGCCGCAGTCAACTCATGTGCTTGGATCGGATCGAGCTATTGAGTATTGGGCCTGCATACTCGCTCATCCGTATCCTTTGTGTACCGCCCCATGGCCCCGTCCTTAGAGTTAATGACTAATAGGCTTAACTCTTGTTTGTCTGCACCACAGTTCCCGTTCGTTCCGTGCCGTAGCCGGATACGTATTGCACAGTAGTAGACACCGTAATCTGACGTATCTAACACACCACTATTGTAACTCGTCGTCCAAGGACCTTTCAAGTGCCTGATGGCCAGGGGAGCTCTTACACGGCACGGAGACACAGTGATGCTCGCCCATCAAAGTGTACAACGATCGAGTTTGCTTAAGTGTCTGGGTACCTACACACCAGACACAATGCAATGGCCATGGATCCACACAAGGCACATCACATGCAGAAAGCTTCACCAGATTATGACACATACCACACTCTTGTAACTCGTCGTCGAAGGGGCGTTCAAAGTGCCTTACGGCTAGGGGAGATCTAGCACGGCACGGAGACACAGTGATGGTTGCCCATCAAAGTGTACAACGATCGAGTTTGCTTTCCGCGCAAGCGTTCTAAGTGTCTGGGTACCTACACACCAGACACAATGCAATGGCCACGGATCCACACAAGGCACATCACATGCAGAAAGCTTCACCAGATTCTGACACATACCACACTCTTGTAACTCGTCGTCGAAGGGGCGTTCAAAGTGCCTTACGGCTAGGGGGGATCTAGCACGGCACGGAGACACAGTGATGGTCACCCATCAAAGTGTACAACGATCGAGTTTG
>NW_026045161.1:95000-122500 GCF_943734845.2 Anopheles funestus
ACTTTAGGAAACTAAATTTCCTCACACATTATCTCTCACCATATTAGCACTAGGTGCTATCCACGATTGTACAACGTTTCAACTCTTGAATCGACCGTAGGGCCGCGGAATTGCTTCCGGGCCCCTATTCTCGCTATTAATTGTTCATCTCTTTCAATACATCGAGTTCGTTCCATTGGGTAGTTCGCATGGCGAACGTTTTGATGCAGCCCCCTGGGGGACCACGGCACTTTACACCGGGTATGGTGTATGCGCAACCTACAGATAACAATAAACCCCTTATGCGTGTGTAAACCGATGTTGGGCTGCTCAACATCTTTCATGGTTACATCACTTGCACCAGAACCCACGGTGCCGATTTGGTAATATGTTGTACATTTACTCTCAAGATGTACGCTTCGGCCCCTTATTCAGGGGCTCAAGCTATTACCAGCAAGAACAATCCTCATCCAGACTTGAACTCGAAACACCCGGAGGCGAACGGTTTAACTAATAAGTGCACCAGTCTTGAATCCATGCGTCGGTGGAAACAATGCCGGCGTGTTGCATGTATTAGCTCTGAACTTAGCGAGTGATTGCCTTGCAGCTGTCGAACTGAGCGTAGAGCGTGATTATCGCTCACTTGAACCATGTTGAATGGCTCTTTGGTGTAGGGTAAGGCACCAATTTGTTGGGGCGTAACGGTCACCACCAACTTAAGACTTGCTTATAGGCATTTCAACGTTTTCAACTCTTAAATCGACCGTGTTTCATTATCATCTCTTCTTCTTATTAAATGCATCGAGTTCGTTCCATTGGGTAGTTCGCGTGGCGAACGGTTTGATGCAGCCCCCCGGGGGGGACCACGGCACTTTACACCGGGCATGGTGTATGCGCAACCTACAGATCACCAATATATTTGTGATCGATAATGCACACTTCTTACACGACTGACCAGTCGACAGCGCTGCCTTCCTATTATGCGTGTGTAAACCGATGTTGGGCTGCTCAACATCTTTCACGGTTACATCACTTGCACCCGAACCCATGGTGCCGATTTGGTAATATGTTGTACATGGTCTCAAGATGTACGCTTCGACCCCTTATTCAGGGGCTCAAGCTATTACCAGCAAGATCAATCCTCATCCAGACTTGAACTCGAAACACCCGGAGGCGAACGGTTTAACTAATAAGTGCACCAGTCTTGAATCCATGCGTCGGTGGAAACAATGCCGGCGTGTTGCATGTATTAGCTCTGAACTTAGCGAGTGATTGCCTTGTAGCTGTCGAACTGAGCGTAGAATGTGATTATCGCTCACTTGAAAGGGTCAAGCCCTTTCGAGTCGTCCGGTTTTTACGCCAGACGACTCGGTTCACCATCTTTCGGGATACAAGTTGACTAAGTGGTACCACTACACTTATCAACTTTCGATTTGGTAATCCTCATCCAGCTTCCTTTCTGGAGGTCCCGAGGATTACCAATTGGGCTGTCATACTGAGCTCATATATTGGAGATCGATAATGCACACTTCTTACACGACTGACCAGTCGACAGCGCTGCCTTCCTATTATGCGTGTGTAAACCGATGTTGGGCTGCTCAACATCTTTCATGGTTACATCACTTGCACCAGAACCCACGGTGCCGATTTGGTAATATGTTGTACATTTACTCTCAAGATGTACGCTTCGGCCCCTTATTCAGGGGCTCAAGCTATTACCAGCAAGAACAATCCTCATCCAGACTTGAACTCGAAACACCCGGAGGCGAACGGTTTAACTAATAAGTGCACCAGTCTTGAATCCATGCGTCGGTGGAAACAATGCCGGCGTGTTGCATGTATTAGCTCTGAACTTAGCGAGTGATTGCCTTGCAGCTGTCATACTGAGCGTAGAGCGTGATTATCGCTCACTTGAACCATGTTGAATGGCTCTTTGGTGTAGGGTAAGGCACCAATTTGTTGGGGCGTAACGGTCACCACCAACTTAAGACTTGCTTATAGGCATTTCAACGTTTTCAACTCTTAAATCGACCGTGTTTCATTATTATCTCTTCTTCTTATTAAATGCATCGAGTTCGTTCCATTGGGTAGTTCGCGTGGCGAACGGTTTGATGCAGCCCCCCGGGGGGGACCACGGCACTTTACACCGGGTATGGTGTATGCGCAACCTACAGATCACCAATATATTTGTGATCGATAATGCACACTTCTTACACGACTGACCAGTCGACAGCGCTGCCTTCCTATTATGCGTGTGTAAACCGATGTTGGGCTGCTCAACATCTTTCACGGTTACATCACTTGCACCCGAACCCATGGTGCCGATTTGGTAATATGTTGTACATGGTCTCAAGATGTACGCTTCGACCCCTTATTCAGGGGCTCAAGCTATTACCAGCAAGATCAATCCTCATCCAGACTTGAACTCGAAACACCCGGAGGCGAACGGTTTAACTAATAAGTGCACCAGTCTTGAATCCATGCGTCGGTGGAAACAATGCCGGCATGTTGCATGTATTAGCTCTGAACATAGCGAGTGATTGCCTTGTAGCTGTCGAACTGAGCGTAGAATGTGATTATCGCTCACTTGAAAGGGTCAAGCCCTTTCGAGTCGTCCGGTTTTTACGCCAGACGACTCGGTTCACCATCTTTCGGGAAGGGACCGTCTCGGTCGCAAGCTGCTCCGGTCCCCAAACAACCTGCGACAAATGATAGGAAATGCCGACATCAATACGTGTTCAGTTTGGTTTATCGCTCATAGGTCTTTTTGACCATCGATCCCTGATTATAACTCTCAATTAAACAGTCAGGAGAGTAAGGCATGCCCATCGATATCTCATCGACAGGCGATACCGCAAGAACGGCCAACGACACATCAGGTGATCGATTATTGCTACGACTTTTGCTTAATCGTTTCCACTCCTTAGAGAAAGAAACCCCCGGGGACCGTCTCGGTCGCAAGCTGCTCCGGTCCCTAAACAACCTGCGACAAATGATAGGAAATGCCGACATCAATATGTGTTCAGTTTGGTTTATCGCTCATTGGTCTGTTTGACCATCGATCCCTGATTAAACTCTCAGTAATCCAGTCGGGAGAGTAAGGCATGCCCATCGATATCTCATCGACAGGCGATACCGCTTGAACGGCCAACGACACATCAGAGGATCGTATCTTGCTACAACTTTTGCTTAATCGTTTCTTCTCCTTGGAGAAAGAAACCCCCGGGGACCGTCTCGGCCGCAAGCTGCTCCGGTCCCTAAACAACCTGCGGCATCAAATGATAGGAAAAGCCGACATCAATACGTGTTCAGTTTGGTTTATCGCTCATTGGTCTTGTTTGACCATCGATCCCTGATTAATACTCTCAATTAGAAGGTCGGTAGAGTAAGGCATGCCCATCGATATCTCATCGACAGGCGATACCGCATGAACGGCCAACGACACATCAGAGGATCGTATCTTGCTACAACTCTTGCTTAATAGTTTCCACTCCTTGGAGAAAGAAACCCCCGGGGACCGTCTCGGCCGCAAGTTGCTCCGGTCCCTAAACAACCTGCGGCATCAAATGATAGGAAAAGCCGACATCAATACGTGTTCAGTTTGGTTTATCGCTCATAGGTCTGTTTGACCATCGATCCTAGAATTCAACTTTCGAGTAAGGCATGCCCGTCGATATCTCATCGATAGGCGATACCGGTAGAACGGCCAACGACACACATCTAGGATCGCATTTACTCTTCCTTGGATGGATAACCAATACCCTAGGACCGTTTCATCGCGAGCTGCTCCGGTCCTCAAACAACTCGCGAACCACCGATAGGATGATATTAGGAATGGCCGACTTTCATCCTTTAACTCTCAGTTCTGCTTACCAAAACATAGGTACTTGGACCTTAAAGACCACTATATGTTCCCCGATCGGGGGCAATCGGAACGTCTATCCATCATCAACATCGTTTCACTCATTCCGAACCACCAAATTGGACAGACAGTACCATATTCACCAACCGATTGCTTCAACTTCGCAAACTGTATGGTAAGTTCTACTAATTTCACATCTTACCATCGACTAATAGTGCATAAATCCACTTGGAAATCACTTTTCCTTGGTCCTCGGACCTTCTACGACAACGTCCAACAAATATCCGAAGTCGTTTCCCAACTTAGACCAAGCATTTCGTATCTTTACTTCTAATCGATTTTTTCTCTCATAATTGACGATCAAAATCTAAAAACCACATTTTGAGCCAGAAGCAGTCGTCCGATCGTCCTGGGGGTAGTCTCAATCGATTTAGAAGGGCCCAATTCATAAAGATACGTACTCAGTCAAATTCATGCTTCTGGCTCACCTACCCCCTATATAGAAAACGAAAGCGTACAGGCGTGGAAAACGTGCCATTTTTCTCCATCACGGACTTTTTTTTTCTCGTTGCACCGACTCTAGTAAAAAAGTGAAATTTTTTACTAGTTACCAACTTTTGCAAATTATCATCGGATATCACTTTTCATGGTCTATAGTAAGTTCTTATCACGTTTTAGTAGTTTTTGAAAAAAAAATTTTTTTGAACTTTTCAAAATTTTTCAAAACAAAGTTTTTGTAGGCGGTTTTGTGTATGGAGGGTTACTAGTCTCGGGGTCACTGTTTGACCAAAAAACCACTATATATCATTCGAAAGGTAATTTCAAGGGCTACAAAAAATTGTTCTACGGCACCCCCCTCCGACGTCTAGTATTCGAGTTATTGGCCAAAAACCATCACTTGAGCGATTTTTCGTTCAGGGTACCCGACTCTAGTAAAAAAGTGAAATTTTTCTCGATTGACCAAGTGTTGCAAATGACCATCGGATTTCACTTTTTATGGTCTATAGTGAGTTCTGATCACGATTTGGTACTTTTTGAAAAAATTTTTTTGACGCACTTTTCAAAATTTTGCAAAACCAAAACTTTTTAGGCGGTTTTGTGTATGGAGGGTTACTAGTCTCGGGGTCACTGTTTGACCAAAAAACCACTATATATCATTCGAAAGGTAATTTCAAGGGCTACAAAAAATTGTTCTACGGCACCCCCCTCCGACGTCTAGTATTCGAGTTATTGGCCAAAAACCGCAACTATAGCGGTTTTTCGTACAGGGTACCCGACTCTAGTAAAATGATGCGATTTTTACTAGTCTAGGAACTTTTTGGTCAAAAAATCAAGTATATGTCATTCGATAGATAATTTCAAGGGCTACCAAAAATTGTTCCACGACACCCCCCTGCGACGTCTAGTATTCGAGTTATTAGCCAAAAACCGCAACTTAAGCGGTTTTTCGTCCAGGGTACCCGACTCTAGTAAAATGATGCGATTTTTACTAGTCTAGGGAACTTTTTGGCCAAAAATCAAGTATATGTCATTCGATAGATAATTTCAAGGGCTACCAAAAATTGTTCCACGACACCCCCCTCCGACGTCTAGTATTAGAGTTATTAGCCAAAAACCGCAACTATAGCGGTTTTTCGTCCAGGGTACCCGACTCTAGTAAAATGATGCGATTTTTACTAGTCTAGGGAACTTTTTGGCCAAAAATCAAGTATATGTCATTCGATAGATAATTTCAAGGGCTACCAAAAATTGTTCCACGACACCCCCCTGCGACGTCTAGTATTCGAGTTATTAGCCAAAAACCGCAATTATAGCGGTTTTTCGTCCAGGGTACCCGACTCTAGTAAAATGATGCGATTTTTACTAGTCTAGGGAACTTTTTGGCCAAAAAATCAAGTATATGTCAATCGATAGATAATTTCAAGGGCTACCAAAAATTGTTCTAAGACACCCCCCTGCGACGTCTAGTATTCGAGTTATGGGCCAAAAACCATTCATACTTGAGCATTTTGCTCATTTTGCCTGTACGGGTACCGGGGACTAGTAAAATCAGGCCAATTTTACTAGAGTGGGGGTACTTTTTGGTCAAAAAAACAACTTTTGCTCGTTCGATAGGGAATCGATAGGGCAACAAAAAATCGTTCTACGACCCCCCCTTCCGATGTCTAGTATTCGAGTTATGGGCCAAAAACAGTTTATAGTTAATTTTTCACTCGATTTTTCACCAAGTATCGCACATTACTCCGGTTCTATACATTGGATCGTCAATCTTTAAGATTTTATGGGTAGTTCCAACTGTTTGCTACATTTCATCCATACATCTCCAACCGATTCAATGTCTGTGCTAGAAGTTATTAGAGGAATAAAAAAATTTACCCTTGGCTTTGAACCGTCAAATTTTACCCATTTTTGGCCCATATTTGCCCCATAGCTCCGCCGGTATCCAAGATATGGCCACACTTTCTTCTGGCCATGGGTAGATGGCACTTGTGGCTAGATTTCTTCCATGCACCACTAATCGCTACCATGTCTGTGGCCGGAGCTATTCAAGAAAGCGCCTCGCGCACTTGGTCGGATTTTTGGTCCAACTAGCACCATTTTTGGCCCATATTTGCCCCATAGCTCCGCCGGTATCCAAGATATGGCCACACTTTCTTCTGGCCATGGGTAGATGGCACTTGTGGCTAGATTTCTTCCATGCACCACTAATCGCTACCATGTCTGTGGCCGGAGCTATTCGACGAACAACCATCGCATTTACCTAGGTACTTTTTCGGATTTTTGGTCCAACTTGCACCATTTTTGGCCCATATTTGCCCCATAGCTCCGCCGGTATCCAAGATATGGCCACACTTTCTTCTGGCCATGGGTAGATGGCACTTGTGGCTAGATTTCTTCCATGCACCACTAATCGCTACCATGTCTGTGGCCGGAGCTATTCGACGAACAACCATCGCATTTACCTAGGTACTTTTTCGGATTTTTGGTCCAACTTGCACCATTTTTGGCCCATATTTGCCCCATAGCTCCGCCGGTATCCAAGATATGGCCACACTTTCTTCTGGCCATGGGTAGATGGCACTTGTGGCTAGATTTCTTCCATGCACCACTAATCGCTACCATGTCTGTGGCCGGAGCTATTCGACGAACAACCATCGCATTCACCTTCTCGTTGCACTTCTTCGGGAATTTGGTGCAACCAAGTTTTCACTATAACTTGGTCATTTTCCGTCCATCGGACATGCGGTTTTGGGTGTCGATACTTGACACCGCACGCTACAATATGTTCCTTCACGACCATGTGGTCCGATGCTTCCAACAGGAGCTATTCGAGGATTACCGATTTTTCACCATTAAAAATGCTCAATTTTGCACCAACTTTTGCCTATAACTCAGGCTGTATCGATCGGATCTTCAATCTTGAAAAAGTTTTGGATAGGTGGCATCAAATGCTACATTTCGTTCTTCCACGTCAACTTTGTCCGATGTCTAGCAAAAAAGTTATTCGCGAACCAAGTCCAGAACCCATGCAATGGCTGCCCTCATTGCATACATCACGGCGGTTAACTCTCGTTACTCTATACCGTGGACTTGGTACTTTTTCAGGCATTCGTTGCTACTTCTCGGTTCATGATATTCGTTTACGGTCTTCACTAGGGCATTTGGTGCTCCTTATCGGTTCATGATATTCGTTTACGGTCTTCACTAGGGCATTTGGTGCTCCTTCTCGGTTCATGATATTCGTTTACGGTCTTCACTAGGGCATTTGGTGCTCCTTATCGGTTCATGATATTCGTTTACGGTCTTCACTAGGGCATTTGGTGCTCCTTATCGGTTCATGATATTCGTTTACGGTCTTCACTAGGGCATTTGGTGCTCCTTATCGGTTCATGATATTCGTTTACGGTCTTCACTAGGGCATTTGGTGCTACTTCTCGGTTCATGATATTCGTTTACGGTCTTCACTAGGGCATTTGGTGCTCCTTATCGGTTCATGATATTCGTTTACGGTCTTCACTAGGGCATTTGGTGCTCCTTATCGGTTCATGATATTCGTTTACGGTCTTCACTAGGGCATTTGGTGCTCCTTATCGGTTCATGATATTCGTTTACGGTCTTCACTAGGGCATTTGGTGCTACTTCTCGGTTCATGATATTCGTTTACGGTCTTCACTAGGGCATTTGGTGCTCCTTCTCGGTTCATGATATTCGTTTACGGTCTTCACTAGGGCATTTGGTACTGGGCTTCCCACTTTCTACTGATCGATCCATACTCACTTGCGTGCACCTAGCCTAGGAAGGTTTCCTATGGCTTCCCATCTTTCTACTGATCGATCCATACTCACTTGCGTGCACCTAGCCTAGGAAGGTTTCCTATGGCTTCCCATCTTTCTACTGATCGATCCATACTCACTTGCGTGCACCTAGCCTAGGAAGGTTTCCTATGGCTTCCCATCTTTCTACTGATCGATCCATACTCACTTGCGTGCACCTAGCCTAGGAAGGTTTCCTATGGCTTCCCATCTTTCTACTGATCGATCCATACTCACTTGCGTGCACCTAGCCTAGGAAGGTTTCCTATGGCTTCCCATCTTTCTACTGATCGATCCATACTCACTTGCGTGCACCTAGCCTAGGAAGGTTTCCTATGGCTTCCCATCTTTCTACTGATCGATCCATACTCACTTGCGTGCACCTAGCCTAGGAAGGTTTCCTTGGGCTTCCCATCTTTCTACTGATCGATCCATACTCACTTGCGTGCACCTAGCCTAGGAAGGTTTCCTTGGGCTTCCCATCTTTCTACTGATCGATCCATACTCACTTGCGTGCACCTAGCCTAGGAAGGTTTCCTATGGCTTCCCATCTTTCTACTGATCGATCCATACTCACTTGCGTGCACCTAGCCTAGGAAGGTTTCCTATGGCTTCCCATCTTTCTACTGATCGATCCATACTCACTTGCGTGCACCTAGCCTAGGAAGGTTTCCTTTGGCTTCCCATCTTTCTACTGATCGATCCATACTCACTTGCGTGCACCTAGCCTAGGAAGGTTTCCTATGGCTTCCCATCTTTCTACTGATCGATCCATACTCACTTGCGTGCACCTAGCCTAGGAAGGTTTCCTATGGCTTCCCATCTTTCTACTGATCGATCCATACTCACTTGCGTGCACCTAGCCTAGGAAGGTTTCCTATGGCTTCCCATCTTTCTACTGATCGATCCATACTCACTTGCGTGCACCTAGCCTAGGAAGGTTTCCTATGGCTTCCCATCTTTCTACTGATCGATCCATACTCACTTGCGTGCACCTAGCCTAGGAAGGTTTCCTATGGCTTCCCATCTTTCTACTGATCGATCCATACTCACTTGCGTGCACCTAGCCTAGGAAGGTTTCCTTGGGCTTCCCATCTTTCTACTGATCGATCCATACTCACTTGCGTGCACCTAGCCTAGGAAGGTTTCCTATGGCTTCCCATCTTTCTACTGATCGATCCATACTCACTTGCGTGCACCTAGCCTAGGAAGGTTTCCTTGGGCTTCCCATCTTTCTACTGATCGATCCATACTCACTTGCGTGCACCTAGCCTAGGAAGGTTTCCTATGGCTTCCCATCTTTCTACTGATCGATCCATACTCACTTGCGTGCACCTAGCCTAGGAAGGTTTCCTATGGCTTCCCAACTTTCTACTGATCGATCCATACTCACTTGCGTGCACCTAGCCTAGGAAGGTTTCCTTTGGCTTCCCATCTTTCTACTGATCGATCCATACTCACTTGCGTGCACCTAGCCTAGGAAGGTTTCCTATGGCTTCCCATCTTTCTACTGATCGATCCATACTCACTTGCGTGCACCTAGCCTAGGAAGGTTTCCTATGGCTTCCCATCTTTCTACTGATCGATCCATACTCACTTGCGTGCACCTAGCCTAGGAAGGTTTCCTTGGGCTTCCCATCTTTCTACTGATCGATCCATACTCACTTGCGTGCACCTAGCCTAGGAAGGTTTCCTATGGCTTCCCATCTTTCTACTGATCGATCCATACTCACTTGCGTGCACCTAGCCTAGGAAGGTTTCCTATGGCTTCCCATCTTTCTACTGATCGATCCATACTCACTTGCGTGCACCTAGCCTAGGAAGGTTTCCTTGGGCTTCCCATCTTTCTACTGATCGATCCATACTCACTTGCGTGCACCTAGCCTAGGAAGGTTTCCTTGGGCTTCCCATCTTTCTACTGATCGATCCATACTCACTTGCGTGCACCTAGCCTAGGAAGGTTTCCTATGGCTTCCCATCTTTCTACTGATCGATCCATACTCACTTGCGTGCACCTAGCCTAGGAAGGTTTCCTATGGCTTCCCATCTTTCTACTGATCGATCCATACTCACTTGCGTGCACCTAGCCTAGGAAGGTTTCCTATGGCTTCCCATCTTTCTACTGATCGATCCATACTCACTTGCGTGCACCTAGCCTAGGAAGGTTTCCTATGGCTTCCCATCTTTCTACTGATCGATCCATACTCACTTGCGTGCACCTAGCCTAGGAAGGTTTCCTATGGCTTCCCATCTTTCTACTGATCGATCCATACTCACTTGCGTGCACCTAGCCTAGGAAGGTTTCCTTGGGCTTCCCATCTTTCTACTGATCGATCCATACTCACTTGCGTGCACCTAGCCTAGGAAGGTTTCCTTTGGCTTCCCATCTTTCTACTGATCGATCCATACTCACTTGCGTGCACCTAGCCTAGGAAGGTTTCCTTTGGCTTCCCATCTTTCTACTGATCGATCCATACTCACTTGCGTGCACCTAGCCTAGGAAGGTTTCCTATGGCTTCCCATCTTTCTACTGATCGATCCATACTCACTTGCGTGCACCTAGCCTAGGAAGGTTTCCTATGGCTTCCCATCTTTCTACTGATCGATCCATACTCACTTGCGTGCACCTAGCCTAGGAAGGTTTCCTATGGCTTCCCATCTTTCTACTGATCGATCCATACTCACTTGCGTGCACCTAGCCTAGGAAGGTTTCCTATGGCTTCCCATCTTTCTACTGATCGATCCATACTCACTTGCGTGCACCTAGCCTAGGAAGGTTTCCTATGGCTTCCCATCTTTCTACTGATCGATCCATACTCACTTGCGTGCACCTAGCCTAGGAAGGTTTCCTATGGCTTCCCATCTTTCTACTGATCGATCCATACTCACTTGCGTGCACCTAGCCTAGGAAGGTTTCCTTGGGCTTCCCATCTTTCTACTGATCGATCCATACTCACTTGCGTGCACCTAGCCTAGGAAGGTTTCCTTGGGCTTCCCATCTTTCTACTGATCGATCCATACTCACTTGCGTGCACCTAGCCTAGGAAGGTTTCCTATGGCTTCCCATCTTTCTACTGATCGATCCATACTCACTTGCGTGCACCTAGCCTAGGAAGGTTTCCTATGGCTTCCCATCTTTCTACTGATCGATCCATACTCACTTGCGTGCACCTAGCCTAGGAAGGTTTCCTATGGCTTCCCATCTTTCTACTGATCGATCCATACTCACTTGCGTGCACCTAGCCTAGGAAGGTTTCCTATGGCTTCCCATCTTTCTACTGATCGATCCATACTCACTTGCGTGCACCTAGCCTAGGAAGGTTTCCTATGGCTTCCCATCTTTCTACTGATCGATCCATACTCACTTGCGTGCACCTAGCCTAGGAAGGTTTCCTATGGCTTCCCATCTTTCTACTGATCGATCCATACTCACTTGCGTGCACCTAGCCTAGGAAGGTTTCCTATGGCTTCCCATCTTTCTACTGATCGATCCATACTCACTTGCGTGCACCTAGCCTAGGAAGGTTTCCTATGGCTTCCCATCTTTCTACTGATCGATCCATACTCACTTGCGTGCACCTAGCCTAGGAAGGTTTCCTTGGGCTTCCCATCTTTCTACTGATCGATCCATACTCACTTGCGTGCACCTAGCCTAGGAAGGTTTCCTATGGCTTCCCATCTTTCTACTGATCGATCCATACTCACTTGCGTGCACCTAGCCTAGGAAGGTTTCCTTGGGCTTCCCATCTTTCTACTGATCGATCCATACTCACTTGCGTGCACCTAGCCTAGGAAGGTTTCCTATGGCTTCCCATCTTTCTACTGATCGATCCATACTCACTTGCGTGCACCTAGCCTAGGAAGGTTTCCTATGGCTTCCCATCTTTCTACTGATCGATCCATACTCACTTGCGTGCACCTAGCCTAGGAAGGTTTCCTATGGCTTCCCATCTTTCTACTGATCGATCCATACTCACTTGCGTGCACCTAGCCTAGGAAGGTTTCCTATGGCTTCCCATCTTTCTACTGATCGATCCATACTCACTTGCGTGCACCTAGCCTAGGAAGGTTTCCTATGGCTTCCCATCTTTCTACTGATCGATCCATACTCACTTGCGTGCACCTAGCCTAGGAAGGTTTCCTTGGGCTTCCCATCTTTCTACTGATCGATCCATACTCACTTGCGTGCACCTAGCCTAGGAAGGTTTCCTATGGCTTCCCATCTTTCTACTGATCGATCCATACTCACTTGCGTGCACCTAGCCTAGGAAGGTTTCCTTTGGCTTCCCATCTTTCTACTGATCGATCCATACTCACTTGCGTGCACCTAGCCTAGGAAGGTTTCCTTGGGCTTCCCATCTTTCTACTGATCGATCCATACTCACTTGCGTGCACCTAGCCTAGGAAGGTTTCCTTGGGCTTCCCATCTTTCTACTGATCGATCCATACTCACTTGCGTGCACCTAGCCTAGGAAGGTTTCCTATGGCTTCCCATCTTTCTACTGATCGATCCATACTCACTTGCGTGCACCTAGCCTAGGAAGGTTTCCTATGGCTTCCCATCTTTCTACTGATCGATCCATACTCACTTGCGTGCACCTAGCCTAGGAAGGTTTCCTATGGCTTCCCATCTTTCTACTGATCGATCCATACTCACTTGCGTGCACCTAGCCTAGGAAGGTTTCCTATGGCTTCCCATCTTTCTACTGATCGATCCATACTCACTTGCGTGCACCTAGCCTAGGAAGGTTTCCTATGGCTTCCCATCTTTCTACTGATCGATCCATACTCACTTGCGTGCACCTAGCCTAGGAAGGTTTCCTTGGGCTTCCCATCTTTCTACTGATCGATCCATACTCACTTGCGTGCACCTAGCCTAGGAAGGTTTCCTTTGGCTTCCCATCTTTCTACTGATCGATCCATACTCACTTGCGTGCACCTAGCCTAGGAAGGTTTCCTTGGGCTTCCCATCTTTCTACTGATCGATCCATACTCACTTGCGTGCACCTAGCCTAGGAAGGTTTCCTATGGCTTCCCATCTTTCTACTGATCGATCCATACTCACTTGCGTGCACCTAGCCTAGGAAGGTTTCCTATGGCTTCCCATCTTTCTACTGATCGATCCATACTCACTTGCGTGCACCTAGCCTAGGAAGGTTTCCTTGGGCTTCCCATCTTTCTACTGATCGATCCATACTCACTTGCGTGCACCTAGCCTAGGAAGGTTTCCTATGGCTTCCCATCTTTCTACTGATCGATCCATACTCACTTGCGTGCACCTAGCCTAGGAAGGTTTCCTATGGCTTCCCATCTTTCTACTGATCGATCCATACTCACTTGCGTGCACCTAGCCTAGGAAGGTTTCCTTGGGCTTCCCATCTTTCTACTGATCGATCCATACTCACTTGCGTGCACCTAGCCTAGGAAGGTTTCCTATGGCTTCCCATCTTTCTACTGATCGATCCATACTCACTTGCGTGCACCTAGCCTAGGAAGGTTTCCTTGGGCTTCCCATCTTTCTACTGATCGATCCATACTCACTTGCGTGCACCTAGCCTAGGAAGGTTTCCTATGGCTTCCCATCTTTCTACTGATCGATCCATACTCACTTGCGTGCACCTAGCCTAGGAAGGTTTCCTTGGGCTTCCCATCTTTCTACTGATCGATCCATACTCACTTGCGTGCACCTAGCCTAGGAAGGTTTCCTATGGCTTCCCATCTTTCTACTGATCGATCCATACTCACTTGCGTGCACCTAGCCTAGGAAGGTTTCCTATGGCTTCCCATCTTTCTACTGATCGATCCATACTCACTTGCGTGCACCTAGCCTAGGAAGGTTTCCTTGGGCTTCCCATCTTTCTACTGATCGATCCATACTCACTTGCGTGCACCTAGCCTAGGAAGGTTTCCTATGGCTTCCCATCTTTCTACTGATCGATCCATACTCACTTGCGTGCACCTAGCCTAGGAAGGTTTCCTATGGCTTCCCATCTTTCTACTGATCGATCCATACTCACTTGCGTGCACCTAGCCTAGGAAGGTTTCCTTGGGCTTCCCATCTTTCTACTGATCGATCCATACTCACTTGCGTGCACCTAGCCTAGGAAGGTTTCCTATGGCTTCCCATCTTTCTACTGATCGATCCATACTCACTTGCGTGCACCTAGCCTAGGAAGGTTTCCTTGGGCTTCCCATCTTTCTACTGATCGATCCATACTCACTTGCGTGCACCTAGCCTAGGAAGGTTTCCTATGGCTTCCCATCTTTCTACTGATCGATCCATACTCACTTGCGTGCACCTAGCCTAGGAAGGTTTCCTTGGGCTTCCCATCTTTCTACTGATCGATCCATACTCACTTGCGTGCACCTAGCCTAGGAAGGTTTCCTATGGCTTCCCATCTTTCTACTGATCGATCC
The DNA here is from genome assembly GCF_943734845.2 of Anopheles funestus. Classification (NCBI taxonomy): domain Eukaryota; kingdom Metazoa; phylum Arthropoda; class Insecta; order Diptera; family Culicidae; genus Anopheles; species Anopheles funestus. The sequence goes on from NW_026045161.1 coordinate 109,572, forward strand.
ATACTCACTTGCGTGCACCTAGCCTAGGAAGGTTTCCTATGGCTTCCCATCTTTCTACTGATCGATCCATACTCACTTGCGTGCACCTAGCCTAGGAAGGTTTCCTTTGGCTTCCCATCTTTCTACTGATCGATCCATACTCACTTGCGTGCACCTAGCCTAGGAAGGTTTCCTATGGCTTCCCATCTTTCTACTGATCGATCCATACTCACTTGCGTGCACCTAGCCTAGGAAGGTTTCCTATGGCTTCCCATCTTTCTACTGATCGATCCATACTCACTTGCGTGCACCTAGCCTAGGAAGGTTTCCTTGGGCTTCCCATCTTTCTACTGATCGATCCATACTCACTTGCGTGCACCTAGCCTAGGAAGGTTTCCTATGGCTTCCCATCTTTCTACTGATCGATCCATACTCACTTGCGTGCACCTAGCCTAGGAAGGTTTCCTATGGCTTCCCATCTTTCTACTGATCGATCCATACTCACTTGCGTGCACCTAGCCTAGGAAGGTTTCCTTGGGCTTCCCATCTTTCTACTGATCGATCCATACTCACTTGCGTGCACCTAGCCTAGGAAGGTTTCCTATGGCTTCCCATCTTTCTACTGATCGATCCATACTCACTTGCGTGCACCTAGCCTAGGAAGGTTTCCTTGGGCTTCCCATCTTTCTACTGATCGATCCATACTCACTTGCGTGCACCTAGCCTAGGAAGGTTTCCTATGGCTTCCCATCTTTCTACTGATCGATCCATACTCACTTGCGTGCACCTAGCCTAGGAAGGTTTCCTAGGGCTTCCCATCTTTCTACTGATCGATCCATACTCACTTGCGTGCACCTAGCCTAGGAAGGTTTCCTATGGCTTCCCATCTTTCTACTGATCGATCCATACTCACTTGCGTGCACCTAGCCTAGGAAGGTTTCCTATGGCTTCCCATCTTTCTACTGATCGATCCATACTCACTTGCGTGCACCTAGCCTAGGAAGGTTTCCTTGGGCTTCCCATCTTTCTACTGATCGATCCATACTCACTTGCGTGCACCTAGCCTAGGAAGGTTTCCTTGGGCTTCCCATCTTTCTACTGATCGATCCATACTCACTTGCGTGCACCTAGCCTAGGAAGGTTTCCTTGGGCTTCCCATCTTTCTACTGATCGATCCATACTCACTTGCGTGCACCTAGCCTAGGAAGGTTTCCTTGGGCTTCCCATCTTTCTACTGATCGATCCATACTCACTTGCGTGCACCTAGCCTAGGAAGGTTTCCTATGGCTTCCCATCTTTCTACTGATCGATCCATACTCACTTGCGTGCACCTAGCCTAGGAAGGTTTCCTTGGGCTTCCCATCTTTCTACTGATCGATCCATACTCACTTTCGTGCACCTAGCCTAGGAAGGTTTCCTATGGCTTCCCATCTTTCTACTGATCGATCCATACTCACTTGCGTGCACCTAGCCTAGGAAGGTTTCCTATGGCTTCCCATCTTTCTACTGATCGATCCATACTCACTTGCGTGCACCTAGCCTAGGAAGGTTTCCTATGGCTTCCCATCTTTCTACTGATCGATCCATACTCACTTGCGTGCACCTAGCCTAGGAAGGTTTCCTATGGCTTCCCATCTTTCTACTGATCGATCCATACTCACTTGCGTGCACCTAGCCTAGGAAGGTTTCCTATGGCTTCCCATCTTTCTACTGATCGATCCATACTCACTTGCGTGCACCTAGCCTAGGAAGGTTTCCTATGGCTTCCCATCTTTCTACTGATCGATCCATACTCACTTGCGTGCACCTAGCCTAGGAAGGTTTCCTATGGCTTCCCATCTTTCTACTGATCGATCCATACTCACTTGCGTGCACCTAGCCTAGGAAGGTTTCCTATGGCTTCCCATCTTTCTACTGATCGATCCATACTCACTTGCGTGCACCTAGCCTAGGAAGGTTTCCTTGGGCTTCCCATCTTTCTACTGATCGATCCATACTCACTTGCGTGCACCTAGCCTAGGAAGGTTTCCTTGGGCTTCCCATCTTTCTACTGATCGATCCATACTCACTTGCGTGCACCTAGCCTAGGAAGGTTTCCTTGGGCTTCCCATCTTTCTACTGATCGATCCATACTCACTTGCGTGCACCTAGCCTAGGAAGGTTTCCTTGGGCTTCCCATCTTTCTACTGATCGATCCATACTCACTTGCGTGCACCTAGCCTAGGAAGGTTTCCTATGGCTTCCCATCTTTCTACTGATCGATCCATACTCACTTGCGTGCACCTAGCCTAGGAAGGTTTCCTTGGGCTTCCCATCTTTCTACTGATCGATCCATACTCACTTGCGTGCACCTAGCCTAGGAAGGTTTCCTATGGCTTCCCATCTTTCTACTGATCGATCCATACTCACTTGCGTGCACCTAGCCTAGGAAGGTTTCCTTTGGCTTCCCATCTTTCTACTGATCGATCCATACTCACTTGCGTGCACCTAGCCTAGGAAGGTTTCCTATGGCTTCCCATCTTTCTACTGATCGATCCATACTCACTTGCGTGCACCTAGCCTAGGAAGGTTTCCTATGGCTTCCCATCTTTCTACTGATCGATCCATACTCACTTGCGTGCACCTAGCCTAGGAAGGTTTCCTATGGCTTCCCATCTTTCTACTGATCGATCCATACTCACTTGCGTGCACCTAGCCTAGGAAGGTTTCCTATGGCTTCCCATCTTTCTACTGATCGATCCATACTCACTTGCGTGCACCTAGCCTAGGAAGGTTTCCTATGGCTTCCCATCTTTCTACTGATCGATCCATACTCACTTGCGTGCACCTAGCCTAGGAAGGTTTCCTATGGCTTCCCATCTTTCTACTGATCGATCCATACTCACTTGCGTGCACCTAGCCTAGGAAGGTTTCCTTGGGCTTCCCATCTTTCTACTGATCGATCCATACTCACTTGCGTGCACCTAGCCTAGGAAGGTTTCCTATGGCTTCCCATCTTTCTACTGATCGATCCATACTCACTTGCGTGCACCTAGCCTAGGAAGGTTTCCTTGGGCTTCCCATCTTTCTACTGATCGATCCATACTCACTTGCGTGCACCTAGCCTAGGAAGGTTTCCTATGGCTTCCCATCTTTCTACTGATCGATCCATACTCACTTGCGTGCACCTAGCCTAGGAAGGTTTCCTATGGCTTCCCATCTTTCTACTGATCGATCCATACTCACTTGCGTGCACCTAGCCTAGGAAGGTTTCCTATGGCTTCCCATCTTTCTACTGATCGATCCATACTCACTTGCGTGCACCTAGCCTAGGAAGGTTTCCTATGGCTTCCCATCTTTCTACTGATCGATCCATACTCACTTGCGTGCACCTAGCCTAGGAAGGTTTCCTATGGCTTCCCATCTTTCTACTGATCGATCCATACTCACTTGCGTGCACCTAGCCTAGGAAGGTTTCCTATGGCTTCCCATCTTTCTACTGATCGATCCATACTCACTTGCGTGCACCTAGCCTAGGAAGGTTTCCTATGGCTTCCCATCTTTCTACTGATCGATCCATACTCACTTGCGTGCACCTAGCCTAGGAAGGTTTCCTATGGCTTCCCATCTTTCTACTGATCGATCCATACTCACTTGCGTGCACCTAGCCTAGGAAGGTTTCCTATGGCTTCCCATCTTTCTACTGATCGATCCATACTCACTTGCGTGCACCTAGCCTAGGAAGGTTTCCTATGGCTTCCCATCTTTCTACTGATCGATCCATACTCACTTGCGTGCACCTAGCCTAGGAAGGTTTCCCTTCGGTACCGACTTCCATCTACGCACTCGATATAACCTAGGTACTTGGTACCGATGTTGGTTAACACTCAAGCATTTCTTGCATCCTGCGTGCAAGGTACCAATTTTCACTTCTTAGGTACGTTTATGGGCCCGCATTAATCCAATATCGCTCCGATGGCCTTTCGCATTATTTCATCCGATAGCCCTTGCCAAAAGCTACCAAAAGTTCCTCCACGGCCATGTGCTCCGACGCTTAGTTTAGGAAATATTCGAAAAAATTCAAAATAGGAAGCATTTTCTTATTGGAAAATCACCTTAAATCGATGGCCATTTTTTGGGCAAAAACTTTAACGTCTTCCCGACTTTGCGGGAATTGCGAATTTTAGGCACCCAGAGAAAATCTTTTACTTTAAGGGGGCGGCCGCGAAGTTGCCCAAAGTCTCGGACACAAAAATTCTCAAGTTCCCCACTCTAGTAAATCGCCCTATGAGTATCTCCTGGCCCGCGAGCTCTGCGAGCGGGCCAGCTTCGGCGATTTTTGCCTTTTCGCCTAGGCGGTTCTTCTACGAAATTGGCCCACAGCTTTTGGTCAGAAAGCTAGCATTTGTTGCAACAGTTAGGTACTTGGTACCACATTTTGGTATCCATTTGGGCATTTGTGGCAACTACTCGGTACTTTGGCCCACATTTCGCTCTACTCGGGCTTCTATGGTGGTACTTGTCGGTACTTCTGGCCAACTTAGGCCAATTGGGTGCAACTTGTGGGTACTCTGTGGGTACTTTAGGGCATATTGTGTCTTTCGGGTGAACCTTCGCGATACTTCATGGGTACTGATGGCCAACTTAGGAACATTCAGTGCAACCTTTGGGCCTAAGGAAATTTGTCCAACTCTTTGGACTTAGAAAATTTTCTGGACTTAGAAAATTTTTTGGACTTGTAAAAATTTTCAAATGTTCAATTTGGCCCACATTTCGCTCTACTCGGGCCTCTATGGTGCTACTTGGCGGTACTTTTGGCCAACTTAGGCCAATTGGGTGCTCTTTGTGGGTACTCTATCGGTACTTTTGGCCATGTTAGGCCCACTCGGTGCTATTTGTGGGTACTCTATCGGTACTTTTGGCCAACTTAGGCCAACTCAGTGCTTCTTGTGGGTACTCTATCGGTACTTTTGGCCATGTTAGGCCCATTGGGTGCTATTTGTGGGTACTCTATCGGTACTTTTGGCCAACTTAGGCCAATTGGGTGCTGCTTATGGGTACTCTATCGGTACTTTTGGCCAACTTAGGCCAACTGGGTGCTATTTGTGGGTGCTCTATCGGTACTTTTGGCCAACTTAGGCCCATGGGGTGCTATTTGTGGGTACTCTATCGGTACTTTTGGCCATGTTAGGCCCACTCGGTGCTATTTGTGGGTACTCTATCGGTACTTTTGGCCAACTTAGGCCAATTGGGTGCTGCTTATGGGTACTCTATCGGTACTTTTGGCCAACTTAGGCCAATTGGGTGCTACTTGTGGGTGCTCTATCGGTACTTTTGGCCATGTTAGGCCCATTCGGTGCTACTTGTGGGTGCTCTATCGGTACTTTTGGCCAACTTAGGCCAACTCAGTGCTTCTTGTGGGTACTCTATCGGTACTTTTGGCCAACTTAGGCCAACGCGGTGCTATTTGTGGGTACTCTATCGGTACTTTTGGCCATGTTAGGCCCACTCGGTGCTATTTGTGGGTACTCTATCGGTACTTTTGGCCAACATAGGCCAATTGGGTGCTCTTTGTGGGTGCTCTATCGGTACTTTGGGACATATTATGTCCTTCGGGTGAACCTTCTCGATACCTCATGGGTACTTGTGGCCAACTTAGGAAAATTCAGTGCAACCTATGGGCCTTTGGAAATTGTTCCAACACTTTGGACTTAGAAAATTTTCTGGACTTAGAAAATTTTTTGGACTTAGAAAAATTTTCAACTTCTGTATCTTCTTCATCATGTTCCATTTTGTGGGACTTAGAAAATTTTCTGGACTTAGAAAATTTTTTGGACTTAGGAAATTTTTCAACACTTGTAAAATTTTTGTTCCTTCTTTGAAGAAGAATACTTTCCACTATTAGCTTCTTTCTCTTTTTCTTCTTAGTTGTCTTCTTATTTTCGGTCCGAGAGCGCCGACACTTGTAAAATTATCTAAGTCCGAAGACTTTTGGAATGAACCAAAAGTCAACGAACACAATACATCAACCCTATCAACATCAAGTGGCAACCCGAAGGAAGCGCAGCGGCCAGCCCATGTACAACGCGAAGTTGTAGCATGCAACCAACCAACCGCTAACCTCCAACGGCACTCAATGTATTCGTTACACATGGGCGCACCTGCACCACACTGTCGTGACCATCCAACGAGCCGTCGGTTCGGTCGTGTGTTACAAGCACCCCATCACATAGGCATAGAGTCACCACACAGTGTTCTTCAACACTCTCGTCACATGGTGCAAGTCACGGTACGCACCACCAATGTGCACTGGTTGGCCAATTCCAGCACACACGGGGCGCGCACGCGCAAGCACTAACCACCAAGCATGGGTCGCCTGAGAGGATCGATGCGAACGCATCTCTACAACTTGAAGCTCCCAGCCTGTAGTCCCGTCGTTTGCGGGCGGTCGTAGGTGTCGAAACTAGTGATATCCACAGTCGGCAAGCTCGTCCACCGGTGTTCCCAACATGTATGGTACTAACACGTGCAGCGCGAACCCGCCCTTTGCGGCCTAGTAGTAAGCGGGGATGAGACGCCAGTGTGCCAATGGACAGCACGGACGGTTCTCGGAGGGTTGTTAGGCCCGCTAGCTTACGACCACCTAATGGGTATAAGAAGCGCTATCAGCTCGGATTGGATACGACCTTAGAGGCGTTCAGGCATAATCCAGCGGACGTAGCGTCATACCATAGTCCGTTCGAACTAGTATTGAGCCAGTGGTCCGTACCTGTGGTTCCTCTCGTACTGCACAGGAATTCCGTTAAGATAGCGACAAACAATGCACACCAGTAGGGTAAAACTAACCTGTCTCACGACGGTCTAAACCCAGCTCACGTTCCCTTGAAAGGGTGAACAATCCTACGCTTGGTAAATTTTGCTTTACAATGATAGGAAGAGCCGACATCGAAGGATCAAAAAGCCACGTCGCTATGAACGCTTGGCGGCCACAAGCCAGTTATCCCTGTGTGCGTAGCTGTCAAGCCAGCAGTTTAGACGTGCTTTGTGTCGCTCCGTATTTTTTGCAAAAATATTGTGCAAAAGTGCTTATAAATAGCGGAACAATAGTCGAAAAGGGCGAATTGAGTGTCATTCTTAGCGAATATTGAAAAAGGAAATCGTTTTACTTCAATTTACTGCGCTAAAACTCAGTTTAAAGTGTCCCCATACACTTTGTATGGGGAACTTCAGTGGCGAATAAATATCGAAATACCGTGTTAGAACATTGGAAAAGTGGTAAAACACATGCTAGGGAGCATAAACTATCGTTTTCCAGCGACGTAAAGTGCTTTTAAAAAGAGATAAACAGTAAAAACTCGACGTGAAAGTGCGTGCAACAGCGTGGTACGGTGGCGTCAGGTGTGTCGTCGCGTGTGTTTGTGTCATCAACAACACCACGAAGCGTTTTCGAGCAGCGAGGACAACAACCCAACGTAAAAGCTCCCCTTTTACGACGACAGCGCCACCAGCGGCGGGTTCCACAACTTCCAGCGAAGACAGCAACCACCTTCTCTTCGACGTCCGCAGCGCCACCAGCGACCGGTAGCGGTAGCGCTTAGCCGGGACACCAGCGTTACGAAGCGTTACGGTGCTATAAAACGCGGTGCGGGTTGCATACCTTTCCGGCGCTTAGCGGTCAGAGAGCGAGAACGCGCAGCCGGAGACCGGGAACGCGTTGTAGGAGACCGGGAACGGTTCTTTGGCTCCGAATCCTTCCCCGGGAACGCCAAAACGAGAGATTTCAACGCGTCAGCAGGCGACGAACCCGTTTTTTGGTGTTTTCTTGAATCTCTAGCGGAATTTCTTAAAAATTCTTATTTCTGCGGTTTTTTCTTGCGAAATTGTTTTTAATAAAGAAAAAGTGGGAGTTTTTTATTCTTGCGATCCGCGGACGGAAAATCTGCCAAAGGGGCTCTAGCGACGGACGGTCGTTACCTTGGCAGATGTTAAAGGGAATATTCCCTTGTTCCGTCTGAACGATTCGAGCAGGCGGTTTTTTGTGAAAGGAGCGGAGAATGGAGGGGCGGGTGCTTCGTTCCGGGGTGCGGTCGTCGTCCACGCCTCGGAAGCGGTCCGATACCCCTTCCCCTTTACCGGAGACACCACGGCCGGCCGGACCAACGGTGGCGGTTCCGTCCGAGGCTGATAATTCCGAGGAGGAGGACGATGCGGAATTTTCCGACGCCTCTCTTCTCGAGCAGACGGTGGTGCCGCCAGTGGTAGCGGCAGGGGAGATGTCTTCAACCGTGGCTCCCCACGACGATGGCGAAGCGTCGGTGCTGGCTTTCCAGCACAAGATGCTGGAGAACTTCGCCAAACAGATCGAGTCGCTGACGGAAGAGCTGCGACTTAGCCGGGAACGTGAAGTGGCCCTGAAGTGTACGCTGGAAGCGCTTCAAGAGGGCATGCGTTCCTTGACGGCGCTTCATTCCTCGGCACAGCCTGTTGGTCAGGGCAGTGCCAGGACAAAACGCAGCCGGCAGCAGCGCAACCGTGCGAAGAAAGCTTCGCAACTGCAGCAGCAGCAGCAGCAGCAGCAGCAGCAGCAGCGGCAGCAGCAGCAGCAGCGGCAGCAGCAACAACAACAGCGGCAGCAGCAGCAGCAGCAGCAGCAGCAGCAGCGCAGCCAGCCACAGCCGCAGCGACGGACGGTCGCAGTGTCGGCTAATGGCCAGCAGCAGCAGCAGCAGCAGCAACCGCAACGTCAGCAGCAGCGGCAACAGCAGCAGATGTCCTGGGCTACGGTCGTGAGCGGTCGGAAGAGCCGATCGCAACGTTCGACTCAGCAGCAGCAGCAACCGCAGCAGGTGGGCCAGCCGTACCGGCCACCTCAGATGCGCCAGCAGCAGCAGCAGAGTCAGCAGCAACAACATCAGCAGCATCGTGCCCAGTCTAAGGGGCGTCCTCCGCGTCCTGACCGCATTGCGGTGGTCCCAGGTTCGGACAAAACCTGGACAGAGATGTACGTGAAGCTGCGTACATCTCAGGAGCTGCAGGACGTCAGGGCAGACATCGGCATGGGGCGCCGGACCGTGCAAGGTCATCTGCTTGTACCGTTGCGGAAGAACGTCGATAGCGCGGAGCTGGCTCGCCGGATCCAGCTAACGCTAGGTGAGGATGGCGAGGCACGAGTGGTGACGGAGATGGGTGAGCTTCTCATCACCAACGTCGACTCTCTGGCCAAAGAGAGTGACGTGAAGCTTGCCATTGAGGAGAAGCTGGGGTCAGCGGCTGGCATCACTCACGTCGAGCTTTGGGAGCTCCGTGATGGCACAAAGCGAGCGCGTGTTCGACTCCCACTGGCCAAGGCACGGAGTCTCATTGGTCAGAAGTTGACACTCTGCCAATGTGTCAGCGGCATCCGCGAAGTGCCGAAGAAGCCGCTCGACCGTCAGCGCTGCTTCCGTTGCCTGCTGATGGGGCACCTGGCGCGGGACTGCCGTTCTTCAACTGACCGGACGGGTCAGTGTTTGCAGTGTGGCGAGGTAGGCCACCGCGTTAGTCAGTGCACGTCGGCAGCTAAGTGCATTGTCTGCCAGGGGCCCCATCGAGTGGGCCACTCATCGTGCCGACAAGGTCAACAGTGTCGGGTGTAGTGAGGGTGATGCAGGTCAACCTGGGTGGTGGACGCACTGCCCAGGATCTGGCCCTGCAAACAGCCCGCACGAAGCGGGTCGACGTGCTGCTGCTGTCAGAGGTGTATCGACCTCCAGAGGGCAGCGGTAACTGGACGGTGGATTCGTCGGGGAGAGCAGCTGTGGTGGCAACCGGCCACCTTCCAATCCAGCGGGTCTGGCGCTGTGCCATGCCCGGGTTGGCTGCTGCGCAGATTGGAGGGGTGGTCTTCATCAGCTGTTACGCCCCTCCACGTCTCAACGCCGGCGAGTTCGAGCAACTTCTGGAGGCGGTGGAGTTGGAGGCCCAACCCCACCCTCGCATCGTCCTGGCAGGCGATTTCAACGCCTGGAATGAGGAGTGGGGTAGCCAACGTACCACCCGGCGCGGTGAAGAGCTGCTCGATACAATTCGGCAGCTTGGGCTTGTGGTCCTGAACCAAGGATCGGTCCCGACGTTCGTGGGCAACGGAGTCGCCACTCCCAGTGTCGTGGATGTGTCTTTCGCGAGCGCATCCATTGCTCGTCCAGACACTTGGGAGGTGGCAGCGAACACCACTTCGTGCCACTATACGGCGTCGGACCACCGGTACATTTTCTTCACCGTGGGGCCTCCAACTCTTGACCAGCAGCGACGACAACAGCAGCAGCACCAGCAGCAGCAGCACCAGCAGCAGCAGCACCTGCAGCAGCAGCATCGTCACCTGAACGGGAGGCAGCAGCGACAACAGCAGCAGCATCGCCAGCGGGGACAGGGGTCCTCTTCGTCGTCTACCACGTTTCGGCACGCTGGCCGTAGATGGAAGACGACGCAGTTTTCGGTGGAGGCATTCGCAGCCGCACTCCAGACGGCCGGTTTTCCGGAACGAGCCGTCAGCCAGGAGGGGATGGTCGACGCCATGCTAGATGCATGCGACGACACGATGGAGCGCGTCACCATGTCGCATCGTGACCCCCATCGAGACCTCTTCTGGTGGACTCCGGAGATCTTGCGTCTTCGGGAGGAGTGTTCGACCGTGCATGAGCGGATGCTTCGTACCACCGACCTGCAGGAGCGCAGCATTGTGGCTGCACATCATCGGTCGGCGAGGAGAGCTGTCGAGAAGGCTGTCCGGGCCAGCAAGCGAGCGCAGCTCGATGAGCTGATTCAACAGGCGGAAACCAACGAGTTTGGGGCCGGTTATCGGGTGGTCATGTCTCGTCTTCGTGGCTGCTTCGTGCCACCTGAGACTGACCGTGTCGTGTTGGAGCGGATAGCCAACGATCTGTTCCCGACACATCCGCCTGTTGACTGGCCGGACGCTGAATCATCGAGCGTCGACACCGAGGAGCGGAGTTCTTCGTTGACCCCTGTCACCGTGGGCGAGCTGTTGTCCATCGTGGGATCGATGGCGAACCGGAAAGCGCCTGGACTGGACGGTATCCCCAACGCGGCGGTTAAGACGGCCATTAGGAAGTACCCGGAGGTTTTCGTCCGTTTGTACCAGGACTGCCTGGACCGGGGTGCGTTTCCAGCGCCCTGGAAGAGGCAACGACTGGTACTGCTGCCAAAGCCTGGCAAGCCTCCCGGGGAAAGCTCCTCCTACCGGCCGCTGTGCATGCTCGACGCACTCGGCAAGGTGTTGGAGCGCCTAATTCTTAACCGCCTCAACGAGTTCCTGGAGGAACCGGATGCGGAACGGCTGTCGGACGGGCAGTACGGTTTCCGGCGAGGCAGATCCACCATCAGTGCGATCCAGCGCGTTGTCGAAGCGGGCAGGACGGCCATGTCCTTTCGCCGCACCAACGCCCGAGACAAGCGCTGCCTGATGGTGGTGGCACTTGATATCCGCAACGCCTTTAACTCTGCGCCCTGGCAAGCCATCGCCAACGCGCTGAGGGACAAGGGGGTACCGTCATCGCTGCAGCAGATACTGAGGAGCTATTTCGAGGACCGGCGGCTGGTTATCGACACCAGCGAGGGCCCTGTCGAGCGTAACATCAGTGCGGGCGTTCCACAGGGTTCCATTTTGGGACCCACGCTTTGGAACGTGCTGTACGACGGGGTCCTGGGTGTCCAGTTGCCTGAGGGGGCCGAGGTTATTGGCTACGCTGATGACCTTGTCGTCTTGGTCCCCGCAACGACACCCCAAGCCGCTTCCTCGACTGCTGAACGAGCCATCGCGGTAATCATGGACTGGCTGGACCGGAACCGTCTCTCGTTGGCGCCAGAGAAGACGGAAATGACGCTCATCTCCACCCTGAAGCGTCATCCGGTCGTGAGCATCAACATCGGAGGTGTGGTCGTGCAATCCCAGCGCTCCATCCGTTATCTTGGAGTTTGGTTGCACGACCACCTGTCATGGTTGCCGCACGTTCAGCAGGCTGCAGCGAAGGCCATGAAGGTCGCGGAAGCCGTCACGCGCCTCATGCCGAACCACAGTGGACCGAAGTCGTCGCGTGCCCGACTGCTGGCGGCCGTAGCGGACTCCATCCTGCGCTACGGGGCCCCAGTATGGTCGGAGGGGCTGCAGCTGCGCCAATGCCGTAGATTGGTGCAGCGCGTGCAGAGGACAACGGCCATTCGTGTTTGTCGGGCTTTCCGGACGGTGAGGGGTGAGACGGCCGTGCTGCTGGCCGGTCTCATTCCAATATGCCTGCAGATAGAGGAGGACAGCAGGGTCCATCAACGGCTGAACGATCCAGCCAACGAGATCCCCAGGTCTGGCGTTCGTGAGCTGGAGCGTGACCAGACGTATGAGCAGTGGCAGCAGCGGTGGGACGCGGATGCTGCCAGCGAAGACGCCAGTCGGTACACTCGGTGGACGCATCGAGTGCTACCCGACGTGAGGGCATGGCAGTCACGGAAGCATGGAGACGTGACGTTCCAGTTGGCGCAGGTATTGTCTGGCCACGGATTTTTCCGTGACTACCTGTGCCGGATGGGCTTCACGTCGTCCCCGGACTGCCCCAGATGTCCTGGCGTTGCCGAGACGGCGGAACACGTCGTATTTTCCTGTCCGCGTTTTGCCGCTGAACGGGAGGTGCTGTTCGAGGCGGGGAGATCGAACCAGATCACCCCCGAGGGCTTCGAGGCAGCCTTGCTTGAGAGCCCGGAGAGGTGGAGCGGCATTTGCGAGTTCGTCGCACGGATAACCGACGAGCTGCAAGATGGCTGGAATGCGGAAAGGGAGGAGTTAGCCGCGCAGGACCAGCTGTCTGCTGCACGCCTCCCCGACAACTCGGTGGCTGTCGCTCGCAACCAGCGCCGGAATGTTGCGAGGAATGCGGCTCGAGCAAGAGCAAGGGAGTTGCAGCGAGGTGGGCGGCCCCCATCAC
>NW_026045161.1:127500-150000 GCF_943734845.2 Anopheles funestus
CCCAATAGTCCCAGGCCTTGTGACTTGTGGCTCATGTCTACGCCCATGGCCACCATTCGCTAAGATAGTTTTGAAGTCACTTTGAAGGCCCAGGAACAACTCTCTTAGCACATCGGTTAACCTGGCGCCGCAGTCAACTCATGTGCTTGGATCGGATCGAGCTATTGAGTATTGGGCCTGCATACTCGCTCATCCGTATCCTTTGCGTACCGCCCCATGGCCCTTGTATGTCTGCACCACAGTTCCTGTTCGTTCCGTGCCTATGGCCGGATACGTATTGCACATCGGTTAACCTGACGCCGCAGTCAACTCATGTGCTTGGATCGGATCGAGCTATTGAGTATTGGGCCTGCATACTCGCTCATCCGTATCCTTTGCGTACCGCCCCATGGCCCTTGTATGTCTGCACCACAGTTCCTGTTCGTTCCGTGCCTATGGCCGGATACGTATTGCACATCGGTATACCTGTCGCTACTCAGGCAACTCGTGTGCGTGGATTGGATCGAGAACATGGTGTGTGCCCCATGTTATAATTGATAGTCCATATCCACTTTATAGGTTAAAGTCATAAGTTGTGATTGCACAACCATTCTTCATAAGAGTTTAATCACTCTTCAACTAACTTTCGTTCTGGTGTCTTGGTATCAAATCGCGTAAGACACAAGATTCTACTGGCCAAATAGAATCTAGCACATTGGTTAACCTGGCGCCGCAGTCAACTCATGTGCTTGGATCGGATCGAGCTATTGAGTATTGGGCCTGCATACTCGCTCATCCGTATCCTTTGCGTACCGCCCCATGGCCCCGTCCTTAGAGTTAATGACTAATAGGCTTAACTCTTTGTATGTCTGCACCACAGTTCCCGTTCGTTCCGTGCCGTGGCCGGATACGTATTGCACAACAGTAGATACCATCACCTGACGTATCTAACACACCACTATTGTAACTCGTCGTCGAAGGACCTTTCAAGTGCCTGATGGCCAGGGGAGCTCTTACACGGCACGGAGACACAGTGATGCTCGCCCATCACAGTGTATAACGATCGAGTTTGCTTAAGTGTCTGGGTACCTACACACCAGACACAATGCAATGGCCACGGATCCACACAAGGCACATCACATGCAGAAAGCTTCACCAGATTATGACACATACCACACTCTTGTAACTCGTCGTCGAAGGGGCGTTCAAAGTGCCTTACGGCTAGGGGAGATCTAGCACGGCACGGAGACACAGTGATGGTTGCCCATCAAAGTGTACAACGATCGAGTTTGCTTTCCGCGCAAGCGTTCTAAGTGTCTGGGTACCTACACACCAGACACAATGCAATGGCCACGGATCCACACAAGGCACATCACATGCAGAAAGCTTCACCAGATTATGACACATACCACACTCTTGTAACTCGTCGTCGAAGGGGCGTTCAAAGTGCCTTACGGCTAGGGGGGATCTAGCACGGCACGGAGACACAGTGATGGTCACCCATCAAAGTGTACAACGATCGAGTTGGCTTTCAACAAATTCTGACACATAGCAAGCGAGCGACCGAGCTACACCGAAGGCAGCCCATGGTTGGTCACTCGCGGACGATCATCAGTAATGATCCTTCCGCAGGTTCACCTACGGAAACCTTGTTACGACTTTTACTTCCTCTAAATCATCAAGTTCGGTCAACTTCAGCCATGCCAGCTGCAGCTCACGAAGGAACCGCGGAAGGTAAGCCTCCAGAAACCTCACTAAATAATCCATCGGTAGTAGCGACGGGCGGTGTGTACAAAGGGCAGGGACGTAATCAGCACTAGCTAATGACTAGTGCTTACTAGAAATTCCAGGTTCATGGGGACCGTTGCAGTCCCCAATCCCGACTAGATGGGCATTTTAGTGATTTCCCGTTCCTCTCGGAATGGGGGCGCCTATTGGCGAGAACACGCTGCGACCCACATTGTAGCACGCGTGCAGCCCAGAACATCTAAGGGCATCACGGACCTGTTATCGCTCATTCTCAGCTTGCTAAACACAAGTTGTCCCGCTAAGCAGGGCAAACGTAGCCGACGACCGCCCGTGAAGGCGCCGCCCGGCTGTAACGTCAGGTGCGCCCGGAGGCGCACTGCTGACAGCGTTCTAGTTAGCATGTTTGAGTCACGTTCGTTATCGGAATTAACCAGACAAATCATTCCACGAACTAAGAACGGCCATGCACCACTACCCTTAAATTTGAGAAAGAGCTATCAATCTGTCTTACCTCGATAAGTTTGGACCTGGTAAATTTTCCCGTGTTGAGTCAAATTAAGCCGCAAGCTCCACTTCTTGTGGTGCCCTTCCGTCAATTCCTTTAAGTTTCAACTTTGCAACCATACTTCCCCCGGAACCCGATTTTGGTTTCCCGGAAGCGACTGAGAGCACCGAATAGGGGTAGCGTCTCCCAATTGCTAATTGGCATCGTTTACGGTTAGAACTAGGGCGGTATCTAATCGCCTTCGATCCTCTAACTTTCGTTCTTGATTAAAGAAAGCATCCATGGCAAACGCTTTCGCTTCAGTTGGTCCTACGACGGTATACGAATTTCACCTCTCGCGCCGTAATACCAATGCCCCCAACTACTTCTGTTAATCATTACCTCTAGGTTTCTGACAAACCAACGAAATCGTATAAACCGAGGTCATATTCCATTATTCCATGCAAGATTATTCTCGGCCAACGCCAACCCCACGGGGGGGCCGGACGCTTTGTCTTAGCCTGCTTTGAGCACTCTAATTTGTTCAAGGTAAATGTGAGTATCTTGAGCACCATGAGGAGCCCGTGCCGGAGTTAACCGGTAGCACGGTACTCGTTCACAGAGTAACGCCCAAGTACACCATTGTGAGTCGCAGCCGTGAGCGCGCGCACGAACGGCCCCGGCGTGTAACCGGGCGCCCGTGGCGGTCACGTGTCTGGACGGGCAATCAACTTCGAACGTTTTAACCGCAACAACTTTAATATACGCTAGTGGAGCTGGAATTACCGCGGCTGCTGGCACCAGACTTGCCCTCCACTTGATCCTTGTTGAAGGATTTATACTCAACTCATTCCAATTATGGACCATCGTTAGAGAGGTCCATATTGTTATTTCTCGTCACTACCTCCCCGTACTGGGATTGGGTAATTTACGCGCCTGCTGCCTTCCTTGGATGTGGTAGCCATTTCTCAGGCTCCCTCTCCGGAATCGAACCCTGATTCCCCGTTACCCGTCGCAACCATGGTAGTCCTCTACACTACCATCAATAGTTGATAGGGCAGACATTTGAAAGATCTGTCGTCAGTCGACAAGCGACCATACGATCTGCGTCCTTATCCAGACTTCAACTCAAGCCGCCCGGAGGCGATTGGTTTAACTAATAAGTGCACCAGTTCAGCTACCCGCGAGGGCAACAGTCCCGGCATGTTGCATGTATTAGCTCTGGATTTTCCACAGTTATCCAAGTAACTAGTGGTAGGATGATCTTGTGAATTATAGCTGTTATACTGAGCCTTATGCGGTTTCACATTCATTTATGTTTGTACTTAGACATGCATGGCTTAACCTTTGAGACAAGCGTATATTACTGGTAGGATCAACCAGAATTCGTTCCACTACAGACACACACTCGCTTAGTGGGAAATAAATTTCCACACAACTCTCTCTCTCTAGAACCATATGGAATGGCTCTTTGGTGTTGGGTAAGGCACCAATTTGTTGGGGTGTAACGGTCACCACCAACTTTAAGTTTGTTAGGGCACAACGGAAACCACTAACTAAACTTTAGGAAACTAAATTTCCTCACACATTATCTCTCACCATATTAGCACTAGGTGCTATCCACGATTGTACAACGTTTCAACTCTTGAATCGACCGTAGGGCCGCGGAATTGCTTCCGGGCCCCTATTCTCGCTATTAATTGTTCATCTCTTTCAATACATCGAGTTCGTTCCATTGGGTAGTTCGCATGGCGAACGTTTTGATGCAGCCCCCTGGGGGACCACGGCACTTTACACCGGGTATGGTGTATGCGCAACCTACAGATAACAATAAACCCCTTATGCGTGTGTAAACCGATGTTGGGCTGCTCAACATCTTTCATGGTTACATCACTTGCACCAGAACCCACGGTGCCGATTTGGTAATATGTTGTACATTTACTCTCAAGATGTACGCTTCGGCCCCTTATTCAGGGGCTCAAGCTATTACCAGCAAGAACAATCCTCATCCAGACTTGAACTCGAAACACCCGCAGGCGAACGGTTTAACTAATAAGTGCACCAGTCTTGAATCCATGCGTCGGTGGAAACAATGCCGGCGTGTTGCATGTATTAGCTCTGAACTTAGCGAGTGATTGCCTTGCAGCTGTCATACTGAGCGTAGAGCGTGATTATCGCTCACTTGAACCATGTTGAATGGCTCTTTGGTGTAGGGTAAGGCACCAATTTGTTGGGGCGTAACGGTCACCACCAACTTAAGACTTGCTTATAGGTATTTCAACGTTTTCAACTCTTTAATCGACCGTGTTTCATTATCATCTCTTCTTCTTATTAAATGCATCGAGTTCGTTCCATTGGGTAGTTCGCGTGGCGAACGGTTTGATGCAGCCCCCCGGGGGGGACCACGGCACTTTACACCGGGCATGGTGTATGCGCAACCTACAGATCACCAATATATTTGTGATCGATAATGCACACTTCTTACACGACTGACCAGTCGACAGCGCTGCCTTCCTATTATGCGTGTGTAAACCGATGTTGGGCTGCTCAACATCTTTCACGGTTACATCACTTGCACCCGAACCCATGGTGCCGATTTGGTAATATGTTGTACATGGTCTCAAGATGTACGCTTCGACCCCTTATTCAGGGGCTCAAGCTATTACCAGCAAGATCAATCCTCATCCAGACTTGAACTCGAAACACCCGGAGGCGAACGGTTTAACTAATAAGTGCACCAGTCTTGAATCCATGCGTCGGTGGAAACAATGCCGGCATGTTGCATGTATTAGCTCTGAACATAGCGAGTGATTGCCTTGTAGCTGTCGAACTGAGCGTAGAATGTGATTATCGCTCACTTGAAAGGGTCAAGCCCTTTAGAGTCGTCCGGTTTTTACGCCAGACGACTCGGTTCACCATCTTTCGGGAAGGGACCGTCTCGGTCGCAAGCTGCTCCGGTCCCTAAACAACCTGCGACAAATGATAGGAAATGCCGACATCAATACGTGTTCAGTTTGGTTTATCGCTCATAGGTCTTTTTGACCATCGATCCCTGATTATAACTCTCAATTAAACAGTCAGGAGAGTAAGGCATGCCCATCGATATCTCATCGACAGGCGATACCGCAAGAACGGCCAACGACACATCAGGTGATCGATTATTGCTACGACTTTTGCTTAATCGTTTCCACTCCTTAGAGAAAGAAACCCCCGGGGACCGTCTCGGTCGCAAGCTGCTCCGGTCCCTAAACAACCTGCGACAAATGATAGGAAATGCCGACATCAATACGTGTTCAGTTTGGTTTATCGCTCATTGGTCTGTTTGACCATCGATCCCTGATTAAACTCTCAGTAATCCAGTCGGGAGAGTAAGGCATGCCCATCGATATCTCATCGACAGGCGATACCGCTTGAACGGCCAACGACACATCAGAGGATCGTATCTTGCTACAACTTTTGCTTAATCGTTTCTTCTCCTTGGAGAAAGAAACCCCCGGGGACCGTCTCGGCCGCAAGCTGCTCCGGTCCCTAAACAACCTGCGGCATCAAATGATAGGAAAAGCCGACATCAATACGTGTTCAGTTTGGTTTATCGCTCATTGGTCTTGTTTGACCATCGATCCCTGATTAATACTCTCAATTAGAAGGTCGGTAGAGTAAGGCATGCCCATCGATATCTCATCGACAGGCGATACCGCATGAACGGCCAACGACACATCAGAGGATCGTATCTTGCTACAACTCTTGCTTAATAGTTTCCACTCCTTGGAGAAAGAAACCCCCGGGGACCGTCTCGGCCGCAAGTTGCTCCGGTCCCTAAACAACCTGCGGCATCAAATGATAGGAAAAGCCGACATCAATACGTGTTCAGTTTGGTTTATCGCTCATAGGTCTGTTTGACCATCGATCCTAGAATTCAACTTTCGAGTAAGGCATGCCCGTCGATATCTCATCGATAGGCGATACCGGTAGAACGGCCAACGACACACATCTAGGATCGCATTTACTCTTCCTTGGATGGATAACCAATACCCTAGGACCGTTTCATCGCGAGCTGCTCCGGTCCTCAAACAACTCGCGAACCACCGATAGGATGATATTAGGAATGGCCGACTTTCATCCTTTAACTCTCAGTTCTGCTTACCAAAACATAGGTACTTGGACCTTAAAGACCACTATATGTTCCCCGATCGGGGGCAATCGGAACGTCTATCCATCATCAACATCGTTTCACTCATTCCGAACCACCAAATTGGACAGACAGTACCATATTCACCAACCGATTGCTTCAACTTCGCAAACTGTATGGTAAGTTCTACTAATTTCACATCTTACCATCGACTAATAGTGCATAAATCCACTTGGAAATCACTTTTCCTTGGTCCTCGGACCTTCTACGACAACGTCCAACAAATATCCGAAGTCGTTTCCCAACTTAGACCAAGCATTTCGTATCTTTACTTCTAATCGATTTTTTCTCTCATAATTGACGATCAAAATCTAAAAACCACATTTTGAGCCAGAAGCAGTCGTCCGATCGTCCTGGGGGTAGTCTCAATCGATTTAGAAGGGCCCAATTCATAAAGATACGTACTCAGTCAAATTCATGCTTCTGGCTCACCTACCCCCTATATAGTAAACGAAAGCGTACAGGCGTGGAAAACGTGCCATTTTTCTCCATCACGGACTTTTTTTTTCTCGTTGCACCGACTCTAGTAAAAAAGTGAAATTTTTTACTAGTTACCAACTTTTGCAAATTATCATCGGATATCACTTTTTATGGTCTATAGTAAGTTCTTATCACGTTTTAGTAGTTTTTGAAAAAAAAATTTTTTTGAACTTTTCAAAATTTTTCAAAACAAAGTTTTTGTAGGCGGTTTTGTGTATGGAGGGTTACTAGTCTCGGGGTCACTGTTTGACCAAAAAACCACTATATATCATTCGAAAGGTAATTTCAAGGGCTACAAAAAATTGTTCTACGACACCCCCTTCCGACGTCTAGTATTCGAGTTATTGGCCAAAAACCATTACTTGAGCGATTTTTCGTTCAGGGTACCCGACTCTAGTAAAAAAGTGAAATTTTTCTCGATTGACCAAGTGTTGCAAATGACCATCGGATTTCACTTTTTATGGTCTATAGTGAGTTCTGATCACGATTTGGTACTTTTTGAAAAAATTTTTTTGACGCACTTTTCAAAATTTTGCAAAACCAAAACTTTTTAGGCGGTTTTGTGTATGGAGGGTTACTAGTCTCGGGGTCACTGTTTGACCAAAAAACCACTATATATCATTCGAAAGGTAATTTCAAGGGCTACAAAAAATTGTTCTACGGCACCCCCCTCCGACGTCTAGTATTCGAGTTATTGGCCAAAAACCGCAACTATAGCGGTTTTTCGTACAGGGTACCCGACTCTAGTAAAATGATGCGATTTTTACTAGTCTAGGAACTTTTTGGTCAAAAAATCAAGTATATGTCATTCGATAGATAATTTCAAGGGCTACCAAAAATTGTTCCACGGCACCCCCCTCCGACGCCTAGTATTCGAGTTATTAGCCAAAAACCGCAACTATAGCGGTTTTTCGTCCAGGGTACCCGACTCTAGTAAAATGATGCGATTTTTACTAGTCTAGGGAACTTTTTGGCCAAAAATCAAGTATATGTCATTCGATAGATAATTTCAAGGGCTACCAAAAATTGTTCCACGACACCCCCCTGCGACGTCTAGTATTCGAGTTATTAGCCAAAAACCGCAATTATAGCGGTTTTTCGTCCAGGGTACCCGACTCTAGTAAAATGATGCGATTTTTACTAGTCTAGGGAACTTTTTGGCCAAAAAATCAAGTATATGTCAATCGATAGATAATTTCAAGGGCTACCAAAAATTGTTCCACGACACCCCCCTGCGACGTCTAGTATTCGAGTTATTAGCCAAAAACCGCAACTATAGCGGTTTTTCGTCCAGGGTACCCGACTCTAGTAAAATGATGCGATTTTTACTAGTCTAGGAACTTTTTGGTCAAAAAATCAAGTATATGTCATTCGATAGATAATTTCAAGGGCTACCAAAAATTGTTCTACGGCACCCCCCTCCGACGCCTAGTATTCGAGTTATTAGCCAAAAACCGCAACTATAGCGGTTTTTCGTCCAGGGTACCCGACTCTAGTAAAATGATGCGATTTTTACTAGTCTAGGGAACTTTTTGGCCAAAAATCAAGTATATGTCATTCGATAGATAATTTCAAGGGCTACCAAAAATTGTTCCACGACACCCCCCTGCGACGTCTAGTATTCGAGTTATTAGCCAAAAACCGCAATTATAGCGGTTTTTCGTCCAGGGTACCCGACTCTAGTAAAATGATGCGATTTTTACTAGTCTAGGGAACTTTTTGGCCAAAAATCAAGTATATGTCATTCGATAGATAATTTCAAGGGCTACCAAAAATTGTTCCATGACACCCCCCTGCGACGTCTAGTATTCGAGTTATGGGCCAAAAACCATTCATACTTGAGCATTTTGCTCATTTTGCCTGTACGGGTACCGGGGACTAGTAAAATCAGGCCAATTTTACTAGAGTAGGGGTCCTTTTTGGTCAAAAAAACAACTTTTGCTCGTTCGATAGGGAATCGATAGGGCAACAAAAAATCGTTCTACGACCCCCCCTTCCGATGTCTAGTATTCGAGTTATGGGCCAAAAACAGTTTATAGCTAATTTTTCACTCGATTTTTCACCAAGTATCGCACATTACTCCGGTTCTATACATTGGATCGTCAATCTTTAAGATTTTATGGGTAGTTCCAACTGTTTGCTACATTTCATCCATACATCACCAACCGATTCAATGTCTGTGCTAGAAGTTATTAGAGGAATAAAAAAATTTACCCTTGGCTTTGGACCGTACAATTTTACCCATTTTTGGCCCATATTTGCCCCATAGCTCCGCCGGTATCCAAGATATGGCCACACTTTCTTCTGGCCATGGGTAGATGGCACTTGTGGCTAGATTTCTTCCATGCACCACTAATCGCTACCATGTCTGTGGCCGGAGCTATTCACGAAAGCGCCTCGCGCACTTGGTCGGATTTTTGGTCCAACTTGCACCATTTTTGGCCCATATTTGCCCCATAGCTCCGCCGGTATCCAAGATATGGCCACACTTTCTTCTGGCCATGGGTAGATGGCACTTGTGGCTAGATTTCTTCCATGCACCACTAATCGCTACCATGTCTGTGGCCGGAGCTATTCACGAAAGCGCCTCGCGCACTTGGTCGGATTTTTGGTCCAACTTGCACCATTTTTGGCCCATATTTGCCCCATAGCTCCGCCGGTATCCAAGATATGGCCACACTTTCTTCTGGCCATGGGTAGATGGCACTTGTGGCTAGATTTCTTCCATGCACCACTAATCGCTACCATGTCTGTGGCCGGAGCTATTCACGAAAGCGCCTTGCGCACTTGGTCGGATTTTTGGTCCAACTTGCACCATTTTTGGCCCATATTTGCCCCATAGCTCCGCCGGTATCCAAGATATGGCCACACTTTCTTCTGGCCATGGGTAGATGGCACTTGTGGCTAGATTTCTTCCATGCACCACTAATCGCTACCATGTCTGTGGCCGGAGCTATTCGACGAACAACCATCGCATTTACCTAGGTACTTTTTCGGATTTTTGGTCCAACTTGCACCATTTTTGGCCCATATTTGCCCCATAGCTCCGCCGGTATCCAAGATATGGCCACACTTTCTTCTGGCCATGGGTAGATGGCACTTGTGGCTAGATTTCTTCCATGCACCACTAATCGCTACCATGTCTGTGGCCGGAGCTATTCGACGAACAACCATCGCATTTACCTAGGTACTTTTTCGGATTTTTGGTCCAACTTGCACCATTTTTGGCCCATATTTGCCCCATAGCTCCGCCGGTATCCAAGATATGGCCACACTTTCTTCTGGCCATGGGTAGATGGCACTTGTGGCTAGATTTCTTCCATGCACCACTAATCGCTACCATGTCTGTGGCCGGAGCTATTCACGAAAGCGCCTTGCGCACTTGGTCGGATTTTTGGTCCAACTTGCACCATTTTTGGCCCATATTTGCCCCATAGCTCCGCCGGTATCCAAGATATGGCCACACTTTCTTCTGGCCATGGGTAGATGGCACTTGTGGCTAGATTTCTTCCATGCACCACTAATCGCTACCATGTCTGTGGCCGGAGCTATTCGACGAACAACCATCGCATTTACCTAGGTACTTTTTCGGATTTTTGGTCCAACTTGCACCATTTTTGGCCCATATTTGCCCCATAGCTCCGCCGGTATCCAAGATATGGCCACACTTTCTTCTGGCCATGGGTAGATGGCACTTGTGGCTAGATTTCTTCCATGCACCACTAATCGCTACCATGTCTGTGGCCGGAGCTATTCACGAAAGCGCCTTGCGCACTTGGTCGGATTTTTGGTCCAACTTGCACCATTTTTGGCCCATATTTGCCCCATAGCTCCGCCGGTATCCAAGATATGGCCACACTTTCTTCTGGCCATGGGTAGATGGCACTTGTGGCTAGATTTCTTCCATGCACCACTAATCGCTACCATGTCTGTGGCCGGAGCTATTCACGAAAGCGCCTCGCGCACTTGGTCGGATTTTTGGTCCAACTTGCACCATTTTTGGCCCATATTTGCCCCATAGCTCCGCCGGTATCCAAGATATGGCCACACTTTCTTCTGGCCATGGGTAGATGGCACTTGTGGCTAGATTTCTTCCATGCACCACTAATCGCTACCATGTCTGTGGCCGGAGCTATTCACGAAAGCGCCTTGCGCACTTGGTCGGATTTTTGGTCCAACTTGCACCATTTTTGGCCCATATTTGCCCCATAGCTCCGCCGGTATCCAAGATATGGCCACACTTTCTTCTGGCCATGGGTAGATGGCACTTGTGGCTAGATTTCTTCCATGCACCACTAATCGCTACCATGTCTGTGGCCGGAGCTATTCGACGAACAACCATCGCATTTACCTAGGTACTTTTTCGGATTTTTGGTCCAACTTGCACCATTTTTGGCCCATATTTGCCCCATAGCTCCGCCGGTATCCAAGATATGGCCACACTTTCTTCTGGCCATGGGTAGATGGCACTTGTGGCTAGATTTCTTCCATGCACCACTAATCGCTACCATGTCTGTGGCCGGAGCTATTCGACGAACAACCATCGCATTTACCTAGGTACTTTTTCGGATTTTTGGTCCAACTTGCACCATTTTTGGCCCATATTTGCCCCATAGCTCCGCCGGTATCCAAGATATGGCCACACTTTCTTCTGGCCATGGGTAGATGGCACTTGTGGCTAGATTTCTTCCATGCACCACTAATCGCTACCATGTCTGTGGCCGGAGCTATTCACGAAAGCGCCTTGCGCACTTGGTCGGATTTTTGGTCCAACTTGCACCATTTTTGGCCCATATTTGCCCCATAGCTCCGCCGGTATCCAAGATATGGCCACACTTTCTTCTGGCCATGGGTAGATGGCACTTGTGGCTAGATTTCTTCCATGCACCACTAATCGCTACCATGTCTGTGGCCGGAGCTATTCGACGAACAACCATCGCATTTACCTAGGTACTTTTTCGGATTTTTGGTCCAACTTGCACCATTTTTGGCCCATATTTGCCCCATAGCTCCGCCGGTATCCAAGATATGGCCACACTTTCTTCTGGCCATGGGTAGATGGCACTTGTGGCTAGATTTCTTCCATGCACCACTAATCGCTACCATGTCTGTGGCCGGAGCTATTCACGAAAGCGCCTCGCGCACTTGGTCGGATTTTTGGTCCAACTTGCACCATTTTTGGCCCATATTTGCCCCATAGCTCCGCCGGTATCCAAGATATGGCCACACTTTCTTCTGGCCATGGGTAGATGGCACTTGTGGCTAGATTTCTTCCATGCACCACTAATCGCTACCATGTCTGTGGCCGGAGCTATTCGACGAACAACCATCGCATTTACCTAGGTACTTTTTCGGATTTTTGGTCCAACTTGCACCATTTTTGGCCCGTATTTGCACCATAGCTCCGCCGGTATCCAAGATATGGCCACACTTTTTTCTGGCCATGGGTAGATGGCACTTGTGGCTAGATTTCTTCCATGCACCACTAATCGCTACCATGTCTGTGGCCGGAGCTATTCGACGAACAACCATCGCATTTACCTAGGTACTTTTTCGGATTTTTGGTCCAACTTGCACCATTTTTGGCCCATATTTGCCCCATAGCTCCGCCGGTATCCAAGATATGGCCACACTTTCTTCTGGCCATGGGTAGATGGCACTTGTGGCTAGATTTCTTCCATGCACCACTAATCGCTACCATGTCTGTGGCCGGAGCTATTCGACGAACAACCATCGCATTTACCTAGGTACTTTTTCGGATTTTTGGTCCAACTTGCACCATTTTTGGCCCATATTTGCCCCATAGCTCCGCCGGTATCCAAGATATGGCCACACTTTCTTCTGGCCATGGGTAGATGGCACTTGTGGCTAGATTTCTTCCATGCACCACTAATCGCTACCATGTCTGTGGCCGGAGCTATTCGACGAACAACCATCGCATTCACCTTCTCGTTGCACTTCTTCGGGAATTTGGTGCAACCAAGTTTTCACTATAACTTGGTCATTTTTCGTCCATCGGACATGCGGTTTTGGGTGTCGATACTTGAAACCGCGCGCTACAATATGTTCCTCCACGACCATGTGGTCCGATGCTTCCAACAGGAGCTATTCGAGGAGTACCGATTTTTCACCATTAAAAATGCTCAATTTTGCACCAACTTTTGCCTATAACTCAGGCTGTATCGATCGGATCTTCAATCTTGAAAAAGTTTTGGATAGGTGGCATCAAATGCTACATTTCGTTCTTCCACGTCAACTTTGTCCGATGTCTAGCAAAAAAGTTATTCGCGAACCAAGTCCAGAACCCATGCACTGGCTGCCCTCATTGCATACATCACGGCGGTTAACTCTCGTTACTCTATACCGTGGACTTGGTACTTTTTCAGGCATTCGTTGCTACTTCTCGGTTCATGATATTCGTTTACGGTCTTCACTAGGGCATTTGGTGCTCCTTATCGGTTCATGATATTCGTTTACGGTCTTCACTAGGGCATTTGGTGCTCCTTATCGGTTCATGATATTCGTTTACGGTCTTCACTAGGGCATTTGGTAATGGGCTTCCCACTTTCTACTGATCGATCCATACTCACTTGCGTGCACCTAGCCTAGGAAGGTTTCCTATGGCTTCCCATCTTTCTACTGATCGATCCATACTCACTTGCGTGCACCTAGCCTAGGAAGGTTTCCTATGGCTTCCCATCTTTCTACTGATCGATCCATACTCACTTGCGTGCACCTAGCCTAGGAAGGTTTCCTATGGCTTCCCATCTTTCTACTGATCGATCCATACTCACTTGCGTGCACCTAGCCTAGGAAGGTTTCCTTGGGCTTCCCATCTTTCTACTGATCGATCCATACTCACTTGCGTGCACCTAGCCTAGGAAGGTTTCCTATGGCTTCCCATCTTTCTACTGATCGATCCATACTCACTTGCGTGCACCTAGCCTAGGAAGGTTTCCTATGGCTTCCCATCTTTCTACTGATCGATCCATACTCACTTGCGTGCACCTAGCCTAGGAAGGTTTCCTTGGGCTTCCCATCTTTCTACTGATCGATCCATACTCACTTGCGTGCACCTAGCCTAGGAAGGTTTCCTATGGCTTCCCATCTTTCTACTGATCGATCCATACTCACTTGCGTGCACCTAGCCTAGGAAGGTTTCCTATGGCTTCCCATCTTTCTACTGATCGATCCATACTCACTTGCGTGCACCTAGCCTAGGAAGGTTTCCTTTGGCTTCCCATCTTTCTACTGATCGATCCATACTCACTTGCGTGCACCTAGCCTAGGAAGGTTTCCTATGGCTTCCCATCTTTCTACTGATCGATCCATACTCACTTGCGTGCACCTAGCCTAGGAAGGTTTCCTTGGGCTTCCCATCTTTCTACTGATCGATCCATACTCACTTGCGTGCACCTAGCCTAGGAAGGTTTCCTATGGCTTCCCATCTTTCTACTGATCGATCCATACTCACTTGCGTGCACCTAGCCTAGGAAGGTTTCCTATGGCTTCCCATCTTTCTACTGATCGATCCATACTCACTTGCGTGCACCTAGCCTAGGAAGGTTTCCTATGGCTTCCCATCTTTCTACTGATCGATCCATACTCACTTGCGTGCACCTAGCCTAGGAAGGTTTCCTATGGCTTCCCATCTTTCTACTGATCGATCCATACTCACTTGCGTGCACCTAGCCTAGGAAGGTTTCCTATGGCTTCCCATCTTTCTACTGATCGATCCATACTCACTTGCGTGCACCTAGCCTAGGAAGGTTTCCTATGGCTTCCCATCTTTCTACTGATCGATCCATACTCACTTGCGTGCACCTAGCCTAGGAAGGTTTCCTTGGGCTTCCCATCTTTCTACTGATCGATCCATACTCACTTGCGTGCACCTAGCCTAGGAAGGTTTCCTATGGCTTCCCATCTTTCTACTGATCGATCCATACTCACTTGCGTGCACCTAGCCTAGGAAGGTTTCCTATGGCTTCCCATCTTTCTACTGATCGATCCATACTCACTTGCGTGCACCTAGCCTAGGAAGGTTTCCTTGGGCTTCCCATCTTTCTACTGATCGATCCATACTCACTTGCGTGCACCTAGCCTAGGAAGGTTTCCTATGGCTTCCCATCTTTCTACTGATCGATCCATACTCACTTGCGTGCACCTAGCCTAGGAAGGTTTCCTTGGGCTTCCCATCTTTCTACTGATCGATCCATACTCACTTGCGTGCACCTAGCCTAGGAAGGTTTCCTATGGCTTCCCATCTTTCTACTGATCGATCCATACTCACTTGCGTGCACCTAGCCTAGGAAGGTTTCCTATGGCTTCCCATCTTTCTACTGATCGATCCATACTCACTTGCGTGCACCTAGCCTAGGAAGGTTTCCTATGGCTTCCCATCTTTCTACTGATCGATCCATACTCACTTGCGTGCACCTAGCCTAGGAAGGTTTCCTATGGCTTCCCATCTTTCTACTGATCGATCCATACTCACTTGCGTGCACCTAGCCTAGGAAGGTTTCCTATGGCTTCCCATCTTTCTACTGATCGATCCATACTCACTTGCGTGCACCTAGCCTAGGAAGGTTTCCTTGGGCTTCCCATCTTTCTACTGATCGATCCATACTCACTTGCGTGCACCTAGCCTAGGAAGGTTTCCTATGGCTTCCCATCTTTCTACTGATCGATCCATACTCACTTGCGTGCACCTAGCCTAGGAAGGTTTCCTATGGCTTCCCATCTTTCTACTGATCGATCCATACTCACTTGCGTGCACCTAGCCTAGGAAGGTTTCCTTGGGCTTCCCATCTTTCTACTGATCGATCCATACTCACTTGCGTGCACCTAGCCTAGGAAGGTTTCCTATGGCTTCCCATCTTTCTACTGATCGATCCATACTCACTTGCGTGCACCTAGCCTAGGAAGGTTTCCTATGGCTTCCCATCTTTCTACTGATCGATCCATACTCACTTGCGTGCACCTAGCCTAGGAAGGTTTCCTTGGGCTTCCCATCTTTCTACTGATCGATCCATACTCACTTGCGTGCACCTAGCCTAGGAAGGTTTCCTATGGCTTCCCATCTTTCTACTGATCGATCCATACTCACTTGCGTGCACCTAGCCTAGGAAGGTTTCCTAGGGCTTCCCATCTTTCTACTGATCGATCCATACTCACTTGCGTGCACCTAGCCTAGGAAGGTTTCCTTGGGCTTCCCATCTTTCTACTGATCGATCCATACTCACTTGCGTGCACCTAGCCTAGGAAGGTTTCCTATGGCTTCCCATCTTTCTACTGATCGATCCATACTCACTTGCGTGCACCTAGCCTAGGAAGGTTTCCTTTGGCTTCCCATCTTTCTACTGATCGATCCATACTCACTTGCGTGCACCTAGCCTAGGAAGGTTTCCTATGGCTTCCCATCTTTCTACTGATCGATCCATACTCACTTGCGTGCACCTAGCCTAGGAAGGTTTCCTATGGCTTCCCATCTTTCTACTGATCGATCCATACTCACTTGCGTGCACCTAGCCTAGGAAGGTTTCCTATGGCTTCCCATCTTTCTACTGATCGATCCATACTCACTTGCGTGCACCTAGCCTAGGAAGGTTTCCTATGGCTTCCCATCTTTCTACTGATCGATCCATACTCACTTGCGTGCACCTAGCCTAGGAAGGTTTCCTATGGCTTCCCATCTTTCTACTGATCGATCCATACTCACTTGCGTGCACCTAGCCTAGGAAGGTTTCCTAGGGCTTCCCATCTTTCTACTGATCGATCCATACTCACTTGCGTGCACCTAGCCTAGGAAGGTTTCCTTGGGCTTCCCATCTTTCTACTGATCGATCCATACTCACTTGCGTGCACCTAGCCTAGGAAGGTTTCCTATGGCTTCCCATCTTTCTACTGATCGATCCATACTCACTTGCGTGCACCTAGCCTAGGAAGGTTTCCTATGGCTTCCCATCTTTCTACTGATCGATCCATACTCACTTGCGTGCACCTAGCCTAGGAAGGTTTCCTTGGGCTTCCCATCTTTCTACTGATCGATCCATACTCACTTGCGTGCACCTAGCCTAGGAAGGTTTCCTATGGCTTCCCATCTTTCTACTGATCGATCCATACTCACTTGCGTGCACCTAGCCTAGGAAGGTTTCCTTTGGCTTCCCATCTTTCTACTGATCGATCCATACTCACTTGCGTGCACCTAGCCTAGGAAGGTTTCCTATGGCTTCCCATCTTTCTACTGATCGATCCATACTCACTTGCGTGCACCTAGCCTAGGAAGGTTTCCTATGGCTTCCCATCTTTCTACTGATCGATCCATACTCACTTGCGTGCACCTAGCCTAGGAAGGTTTCCTATGGCTTCCCATCTTTCTACTGATCGATCCATACTCACTTGCGTGCACCTAGCCTAGGAAGGTTTCCTATGGCTTCCCATCTTTCTACTGATCGATCCATACTCACTTGCGTGCACCTAGCCTAGGAAGGTTTCCTATGGCTTCCCATCTTTCTACTGATCGATCCATACTCACTTGCGTGCACCTAGCCTAGGAAGGTTTCCTATGGCTTCCCATCTTTCTACTGATCGATCCATACTCACTTGCGTGCACCTAGCCTAGGAAGGTTTCCTATGGCTTCCCATCTTTCTACTGATCGATCCATACTCACTTGCGTGCACCTAGCCTAGGAAGGTTTCCTATGGCTTCCCATCTTTCTACTGATCGATCCATACTCACTTGCGTGCACCTAGCCTAGGAAGGTTTCCTATGGCTTCCCATCTTTCTACTGATCGATCCATACTCACTTGCGTGCACCTAGCCTAGGAAGGTTTCCTATGGCTTCCCATCTTTCTACTGATCGATCCATACTCACTTGCGTGCACCTAGCCTAGGAAGGTTTCCTTGGGCTTCCCATCTTTCTACTGATCGATCCATACTCACTTGCGTGCACCTAGCCTAGGAAGGTTTCCTTGGGCTTCCCATCTTTCTACTGATCGATCCATACTCACTTGCGTGCACCTAGCCTAGGAAGGTTTCCTTGGGCTTCCCATCTTTCTACTGATCGATCCATACTCACTTGCGTGCACCTAGCCTAGGAAGGTTTCCTTGGGCTTCCCATCTTTCTACTGATCGATCCATACTCACTTGCGTGCACCTAGCCTAGGAAGGTTTCCTTGGGCTTCCCATCTTTCTACTGATCGATCCATACTCACTTGCGTGCACCTAGCCTAGGAAGGTTTCCTATGGCTTCCCATCTTTCTACTGATCGATCCATACTCACTTGCGTGCACCTAGCCTAGGAAGGTTTCCTTGGGCTTCCCATCTTTCTACTGATCGATCCATACTCACTTGCGTGCACCTAGCCTAGGAAGGTTTCCTTGGGCTTCCCATCTTTCTACTGATCGATCCATACTCACTTGCGTGCACCTAGCCTAGGAAGGTTTCCTATGGCTTCCCATCTTTCTACTGATCGATCCATACTCACTTGCGTGCACCTAGCCTAGGAAGGTTTCCTATGGCTTCCCATCTTTCTACTGATCGATCCATACTCACTTGCGTGCACCTAGCCTAGGAAGGTTTCCTATGGCTTCCCATCTTTCTACTGATCGATCCATACTCACTTGCGTGCACCTAGCCTAGGAAGGTTTCCTATGGCTTCCCATCTTTCTACTGATCGATCCATACTCACTTGCGTGCACCTAGCCTAGGAAGGTTTCCTTGGGCTTCCCATCTTTCTACTGATCGATCCATACTCACTTGCGTGCACCTAGCCTAGGAAGGTTTCCTATGGCTTCCCATCTTTCTACTGATCGATCCATACTCACTTGCGTGCACCTAGCCTAGGAAGGTTTCCTATGGCTTCCCATCTTTCTACTGATCGATCCATACTCACTTGCGTGCACCTAGCCTAGGAAGGTTTCCTTGGGCTTCCCATCTTTCTACTGATCGATCCATACTCACTTGCGTGCACCTAGCCTAGGAAGGTTTCCTTGGGCTTCCCATCTTTCTACTGATCGATCCATACTCACTTGCGTGCACCTAGCCTAGGAAGGTTTCCTATGGCTTCCCATCTTTCTACTGATCGATCCATACTCACTTGCGTGCACCTAGCCTAGGAAGGTTTCCTATGGCTTCCCATCTTTCTACTGATCGATCCATACTCACTTGCGTGCACCTAGCCTAGGAAGGTTTCCTATGGCTTCCCATCTTTCTACTGATCGATCCATACTCACTTGCGTGCACCTAGCCTAGGAAGGTTTCCTTGGGCTTCCCATCTTTCTACTGATCGATCCATACTCACTTGCGTGCACCTAGCCTAGGAAGGTTTCCTATGGCTTCCCATCTTTCTACTGATCGATCCATACTCACTTGCGTGCACCTAGCCTAGGAAGGTTTCCTTGGGCTTCCCATCTTTCTACTGATCGATCCATACTCACTTGCGTGCACCTAGCCTAGGAAGGTTTCCTTGGGCTTCCCATCTTTCTACTGATCGATCCATACTCACTTGCGTGCACCTAGCCTAGGAAGGTTTCCTTGGGCTTCCCATCTTTCTACTGATCGATCCATACTCACTTGCGTGCACCTAGCCTAGGAAGGTTTCCTTGGGCTTCCCATCTTTCTACTGATCGATCCATACTCACTTGCGTGCACCTAGCCTAGGAAGGTTTCCTTGGGCTTCCCATCTTTCTACTGATCGATCCATACTCACTTGCGTGCACCTAGCCTAGGAAGGTTTCCTATGGCTTCCCATCTTTCTACTGATCGATCCATACTCACTTGCGTGCACCTAGCCTAGGAAGGTTTCCTTGGGCTTCCCATCTTTCTACTGATCGATCCATACTCACTTGCGTGCACCTAGCCTAGGAAGGTTTCCTTGGGCTTCCCATCTTTCTACTGATCGATCCATACTCACTTGCGTGCACCTAGCCTAGGAAGGTTTCCTATGGCTTCCCATCTTTCTACTGATCGATCCATACTCACTTGCGTGCACCTAGCCTAGGAAGGTTTCCTTGGGCTTCCCATCTTTCTACTGATCGATCCATACTCACTTGCGTGCACCTAGCCTAGGAAGGTTTCCTATGGCTTCCCATCTTTCTACTGATCGATCCATACTCACTTGCGTGCACCTAGCCTAGGAAGGTTTCCTTGGGCTTCCCATCTTTCTACTGATCGATCCATACTCACTTGCGTGCACCTAGCCTAGGAAGGTTTCCTTGGGCTTCCCATCTTTCTACTGATCGATCCATACTCACTTGCGTGCACCTAGCCTAGGAAGGTTTCCTTGGGCTTCCCATCTTTCTACTGATCGATCCATACTCACTTGCGTGCACCTAGCCTAGGAAGGTTTCCTTGGGCTTCCCATCTTTCTACTGATCGATCCATACTCACTTGCGTGCACCTAGCCTAGGAAGGTTTCCTTTGGCTTCCCATCTTTCTACTGATCGATCCATACTCACTTGCGTGCACCTAGCCTAGGAAGGTTTCCTATGGCTTCCCATCTTTCTACTGATCGATCCATACTCACTTGCGTGCACCTAGCCTAGGAAGGTTTCCTTTGGCTTCCCATCTTTCTACTGATCGATCCATACTCACTTGCGTGCACCTAGCCTAGGAAGGTTTCCTATGGCTTCCCATCTTTCTACTGATCGATCCATACTCACTTGCGTGCACCTAGCCTAGGAAGGTTTCCTATGGCTTCCCATCTTTCTACTGATCGATCCATACTCACTTGCGTGCACCTAGCCTAGGAAGGTTTCCTTGGGCTTCCCATCTTTCTACTGATCGATCCATACTCACTTGCGTGCACCTAGCCTAGGAAGGTTTCCTATGGCTTCCCATCTTTCTACTGATCGATCCATACTCACTTGCGTGCACCTAGCCTAGGAAGGTTTCCTATGGCTTCCCATCTTTCTACTGATCGATCCATACTCACTTGCGTGCACCTAGCCTAGGAAGGTTTCCTATGGCTTCCCATCTTTCTACTGATCGATCCATACTCACTTGCGTGCACCTAGCCTAGGAAGGTTTCCTTGGGCTTCCCATCTTTCTACTGATCGATCCATACTCACTTGCGTGCACCTAGCCTAGGAAGGTTTCCTATGGCTTCCCATCTTTCTACTGATCGATCCATACTCACTTGCGTGCACCTAGCCTAGGAAGGTTTCCCTTTGGTACCGACTTCCATCTACGCACTCGATATAACCTAGGTACTTGGTACCGATGATGGTTAACACTCAAGCATTTCTTGCAACCTGGGGCCATGGTACCAATTTTCACTTCTTAGGTACGTTTATGGGCCCGCATTAATCCAATATTGCTCCGATGGCCTTTCGCATTATTTCATCCGATAGCCCTTGCCAAAAGCTACCAAAAGTTCCTCCACGGCCATGTGCTCCGACGCTTAGTTTAGGAAATATTCGAAAAAATTCATTTTAGGAAACATTTTCTTATTGGAAAATCACCTTAAATCGATGGCCATTTTTTGGGCAAAAACTTTAACGTCTTCCCGACTTTGCGGGAATTGCGAATTTTAGGCACCCAGAGAAAATCTTTTACTTTAAGGGGGCGGCCGCGAAGTTGCCCAAAGTCTCGGACACAAAAATTCTCAAGTTCCCCACTCTAGTAAATCGCCCTATGAGTATCTCCTGGCCCGCGAGCTCTGCGAGCGGGCCAGCTTCGGCGATTTTTGCCTTTTCGCCTAGGCGGTTCTTCTACGAAATTGGTCCACAGCTTTTGCTCAGAAAGCTAGCATTTGTTGCAACAGTTAGGTGCTTGGTACCACATTTTGGTATCCATTTGGGCATTTGTTGCAACTACTCGGTACTTTGGCCCACATTTCGCTCTACTCGGGCCTCTTTGGTGCTACTTGTCGGTACTTTTGGCCAACTTAGGCCAATTGGGTGCAACTTGTGGGTACTCTGTGGGTACTTTAGGGCATATTGTGTCTTTCGGGTGAACCTTCGCAATACTTCATGGGTACTGATGGCCAACTTAGGAACATTCAGTGCAACCTTTGGGCCTAAGGAAATTTGTCCAACTCTTTGGACTTAGAAAATTTTCTGGACTTAGAAAATTTTCTGGACTTGTAAAAATTTTCAAATGTTCAATTTGGCCCATATTTCGCTCTACTCGGGCCTCTTTGGTGCTTCTTGTCGGTACTTTTGGCCAACTTAGGCCAATTGGGTGCTGCTTATGGGTACTCTATCGGTACTTTTGGCCAACTTAGGCCAACTCAGTGCTACTTGTGGGTACTCTATCGGTACTTTTGGCCATGTTAGGCCCACTCGGTGCTATTTGTGGGTACTCTATCGGTACTTTTGGCCATCTTAGGCCCATTCGGTGCTATTTGTGGGTACTCTATCGGTACTTTTGGCCAACTTAGGCCAATTGGGTGCTATTTGTGGGTACTCTATCGGTACTTTTGGCCAACTTAGGCCAACTCAGTGCTTCTTGTGGGTACTCTATCGGTACTTTTGGCCATGTTAGGCCCACTCGGTGCTATTTGTGGGTACTCTATCGGTACTTTTGGCCATCTTAGGCCCATTCGGTGCTATTTGTGGGTACTCTATCGGTACTTTTGGCCAACTTAGGCCAATTGGGTGCTACTTGTGGGTGCTC
>NW_026045161.1:155000-170000 GCF_943734845.2 Anopheles funestus
CTGCACTATCAAGCAACACGACTCCATGGAGCCGACCGTCTACTGTCACGTGGGTTAGTGCCGTTCTACGGGCCTATCACCCTCTCTGGGTAGATGAGCCACCTTCAAGTTGAACTTGAACTGTTTGCACCGTGCATAGTAGATAATGGTCGTTCCAGTACACGGAATCGGACAGGTGCAGTTACACACCGTCCCTACGTGCTGAGCTTCTCCCGTTTCGCTCGCAGCTACTCAGGGAATCCCGGTTGGTTTCTTCTCCTCCCCTTATTAATATGCTTAAATTCTGGGGGTTGTCTCACATCACTTGAGGCCTACAACAAAATCAGTCACATTCCATTCGTTTCGAACCCGGGGCATAGCGAACCGATATATACGCAACAACACTTCACACACACACACACACGGATTGGGCAATTTACGGTCATTTTTGAATCAACGATGGCCCCCCCGAGCACGTTGTCCGAATATCACTCCAATAAGGACAACGAGTTCCGCTCGGCATCGTTTTGATTCGATCTCTCAACAACAACTCTCGGTCGACTTGGTCGACTTGGACCCACGATGTCTCCCCCCGAGCATGTCGAGCCAACTGCACCACTATTGTATTGGACAACATGTTCCCCTCGGGCATCGATGGGTTAATCATGCACCACTATTATAAAACCCTTTGACGTTTTCCCCCAAGCACGTTGATCCAGTATTACGACGGAAACGGTCAACGAATTCTTGGACATCAAAGAGGTTTTCGATTGAATTTCCCCATGTTTCACAACGTACTCTTAGCGGTATCCTACGATACGTCTCACTCTATTTGTGTGTGTGCGCGTTTACGTGCGTGCGATTTATGCGGTTCACCCCTTTACTTTCAGCGCCCTGCGGTCCCAACAAAGGTCCCGAGCACGCCATTATGCACAGTGTGGAAGCGTGTTTCCCCCACGACACTAGACGGGCTGCTCGCCATAGTGTTCTATTGTGGCACGCTCCACCCTGAAGTTTGGTTTGTTGTATATCAAGGAATTGATAGGCACTCAAGAATGTGTGCATCGGCCGGGTTTAATCGTCCGACGCGCAATATGCGTTCAACTTATCGGTGTTCATGTGTCCTGCAGTTCACATTGTGACGCGCATTTAGCTGCGGTCTTCATCGATCCATGAGCCGAGTGATCCCCTGCCTAGGGTTTTATAGTAAGGTTCCCAATGTAACACAATCCCGGTGGTACGTCCAAAGACTAACTTTCTGACTAAGTTGTCTTTATTACCCAATAGTCCCAGGCCTTGTGACTTGTGGCTCATGTCTACGCCCATGGCCACCATTCGCTAAGATAGTTTTGAAGTCACTTTGAAGGCCCAGGAACAACTCTCTTAGCACATCGGTTAACCTGGCGCCGCAGTCAACTCATGTGCTTGGATCGGATCGAGCTATTGAGTATTGGGCCTGCATACTCGCTCATCCGTATCCTTTGCGTACCGCCCCATGGCCCTTGTATGTCTGCACCACAGTTCCTGTTCGTTCCGTGCCTATGGCCGGATACGTATTGCACATCGGTTAACCTGACGCCGCAGTCAACTCATGTGCTTGGATCGGATCGAGCTATTGAGTATTGGGCCTGCATACTCGCTCATCCGTATCCTTTGCGTACCGCCCCATGGCCCTTGTATGTCTGCACCACAGTTCCTGTTCGTTCCGTGCCTATGGCCGGATACGTATTGCACATCGGTATACCTGTCGCTACTCAGGCAACTCGTGTGCGTGGATTGGATCGAGAACATGGTGTGTGCCCCATGTTATAATTGATAGTCCATATCCACTTTATAGGTTAAAGTCATAAGTTGTGATTGCACAACCATTCTTCATAAGAGTTTAATCACTCTTCAACTAACTTTCGTTCTGGTGTCTTGGTATCAAATCGCGTAAGACACAAGATTCTACTGGCCAAATAGAATCTAGCACATTGGTTAACCTGGCGCCGCAGTCAACTCATGTGCTTGGATCGGATCGAGCTATTGAGTATTGGGCCTGCATACTCGCTCATCCGTATCCTTTGCGTACCGCCCCATGGCCCCGTCCTTAGAGTTAATGACTAATAGGCTTAACTCTTTGTATGTCTGCACCACAGTTCCCGTTCGTTCCGTGCCGTGGCCGGATACGTATTGCACAACAGTAGATACCATCACCTGACGTATCTAACACACCACTATTGTAACTCGTCGTCGAAGGACCTTTCAAGTGCCTGATGGCCAGGGGAGCTCTTACACGGCACGGAGACACAGTGATGCTCGCCCATCACAGTGTATAACGATCGAGTTTGCTTAAGTGTCTGGGTACCTACACACCAGACACAATGCAATGGCCACGGATCCACACAAGGCACATCACATGCAGAAAGCTTCACCAGATTATGACACATACCACACTCTTGTAACTCGTCGTCGAAGGGGCGTTCAAAGTGCCTTACGGCTAGGGGAGATCTAGCACGGCACGGAGACACAGTGATGGTTGCACATCAAAGTGTACAACGATCGAGTTTGCTTTCCGCGCAAGCGTTCTAAGTGTCTGGGTACCTACACACCAGACACAATGCAATGGCCACGGATCCACACAAGGCACATCACATGCAGAAAGCTTCACCAGATTCTGACACATACCACACTCTTGTAACTCGTCGTCGAAGGGGCGTTCAAAGTGCCTTACGGCTAGGGGGGATCTAGCTCGGCACGGAGACACAGTGATGGTCACCCATCAAAGTGTACAACGATCGAGTTGGCTTTCAACAAATTCTGACACATAGCAAGCGAGCGACCGAGCTACACCGAAGGCAGCCCATGGTTGGTCACTCGCGGACGATCATCAGTAATGATCCTTCCGCAGGTTCACCTACGGAAACCTTGTTACGACTTTTACTTCCTCTAAATCATCAAGTTCGGTCAACTTCAGCCATGCCAGCTGCAGCTCACGAAGGAACCGCGGAAGGTAAGCCTCCAGAAACCTCACTAAATAATCCATCGGTAGTAGCGACGGGCGGTGTGTACAAAGGGCAGGGACGTAATCAGCACTAGCTAATGACTAGTGCTTACTAGAAATTCCAGGTTCATGGGGACCGTTGCAGTCCCCAATCCCGACTAGATGGGCATTTTAGTGATTTCCCGTTCCTCTCGGAATGGGGGCGCCTATTGGCGAGAACACGCTGCGACCCACATTGTAGCACGCGTGCAGCCCAGAACATCTAAGGGCATCACGGACCTGTTATCGCTCATTCTCAGCTTGCTAAACACAAGTTGTCCCGCTAAGCAGGGCAAACGTAGCCGACGACCGCCCGTGAAGGCGCCGCCCGGCTGTAACGTCAGGTGCGCCCGGAGGCGCACTGCTGACAGCGTTCTAGTTAGCATGTTTGAGTCACGTTCGTTATCGGAATTAACCAGACAAATCATTCCACGAACTAAGAACGGCCATGCACCACTACCCTTAAATTTGAGAAAGAGCTATCAATCTGTCTTACCTCGATAAGTTTGGACCTGGTAAATTTTCCCGTGTTGAGTCAAATTAAGCCGCAAGCTCCACTTCTTGTGGTGCCCTTCCGTCAATTCCTTTAAGTTTCAACTTTGCAACCATACTTCCCCCGGAACCCGATTTTGGTTTCCCGGAAGCGACTGAGAGCACCGAATAGGGGTAGCGTCTCCCAATTGCTAATTGGCATCGTTTACGGTTAGAACTAGGGCGGTATCTAATCGCCTTCGATCCTCTAACTTTCGTTCTTGATTAAAGAAAGCATCCATGGCAAACGCTTTCGCTTCAGTTGGTCCTACGGCGGTCTACGAATTTCACCTCTCGCGCCGTAATACCAATGCCCCCAACTACTTCTGTTAATCATTACCTCTAGGTTTCTGACAAACCAACGAAATCGTATAAACCGAGGTCATATTCCATTATTCCATGCAAGATTATTCTCGGCCAACGCCAACCCCACGGGGGGGCCGGACGCTTTGTCTTAGCCTGCTTTGAGCACTCTAATTTGTTCAAGGTAAATGTGAGTATCTTGAGCACCATGAGGAGCCCGTGCCGGAGTTAACCGGTAGCACGGTACTCGTTCACAGAGTAACGCCCAAGTACACCATTGTGAGTCGCAGCCGTGAGCGCGCGCACGAACGGCCCCGGCGTGTAACCGGGCGCCCGTGGCGGTCACGTGTCTGGACGGGCAATCAACTTCGAACGTTTTAACCGCAACAACTTTAATATACGCTAGTGGAGCTGGAATTACCGCGGCTGCTGGCACCAGACTTGCCCTCCACTTGATCCTTGTTGAAGGATTTATACTCAACTCATTCCAATTATGGACCATCGTTAGAGAGGTCCATATTGTTATTTCTCGTCACTACCTCCCCGTACTGGGATTGGGTAATTTACGCGCCTGCTGCCTTCCTTGGATGTGGTAGCCATTTCTCAGGCTCCCTCTCCGGAATCGAACCCTGATTCCCCGTTACCCGTCGCAACCATGGTAGTCCTCTACACTACCATCAATAGTTGATAGGGCAGACATTTGAAAGATCTGTCGTCAGTCGACAAGCGACCATACGATCTGCGTCCTTATCCAGACTTCAACTCAAGCCGCCCGGAGGCGATTGGTTTAACTAATAAGTGCACCAGTTCAGCTACCCGCGAGGGCAACAGTCCCGGCATGTTGCATGTATTAGCTCTGGATTTTCCACAGTTATCCAAGTAACTAGTGGTAGGATGATCTTGTGAATTATAGCTGTTATACTGAGCCTTATGCGGTTTCACATTCATTTATGTTTGTACTTAGACATGCATGGCTTAACCTTTGAGACAAGCGTATATTACTGGTAGGATCAACCAGAATTCGTTCCACTACAGACACACACTCGCTTAGTGGGAAATAAATTTCCACACAACTCTCTCTCTCTAGAACCATATGGAATGGCTCTTTGGTGTTGGGTAAGGCACCAATTTGTTGGGGTGTAACGGTCACCACCAACTTTAAGTTTGTTAGGGCACAACGGAAACCACTAACTAAACTTTAGGAAACTAAATTTCCTCACACATTATCTCTCACCATATTAGCACTAGGTGCTATCCACGATTGTACAACGTTTCAACTCTTGAATCGACCGTAGGGCCGCGGAATTGCTTCCGGGCCCCTATTCTCGCTATTAATTGTTCATCTCTTTCAATACATCGAGTTCGTTCCATTGGGTAGTTCGCATGGCGAACGTTTTGATGCAGCCCCCTGGGGGACCACGGCACTTTACACCGGGTATGGTGTATGCGCAACCTACAGATAACAATAAACCCCTTATGCGTGTGTA
Organism: Anopheles funestus; assembly: GCF_943734845.2. Taxonomy (NCBI): domain Eukaryota; kingdom Metazoa; phylum Arthropoda; class Insecta; order Diptera; family Culicidae; genus Anopheles; species Anopheles funestus. Next base: position 160,323 of record NW_026045161.1, read on the forward strand.
AACCGATGTTGGGCTGCTCAACATCTTTCATGGTTACATCACTTGCACCAGAACCCACGGTGCCGATTTGGTAATATGTTGTACATTTACTCTCAAGATGTACGCTTCGGCCCCTTATTCAGGGGCTCAAGCTATTACCAGCAAGAACAATCCTCATCCAGACTTGAACTCGAAACACCCGCAGGCGAACGGTTTAACTAATAAGTGCACCAGTCTTGAATCCATGCGTCGGTGGAAACAATGCCGGCGTGTTGCATGTATTAGCTCTGAACTTAGCGAGTGATTGCCTTGCAGCTGTCATACTGAGCGTAGAGCGTGATTATCGCTCACTTGAACCATGTTGAATGGCTCTTTGGTGTAGGGTAAGGCACCAATTTGTTGGGGCGTAACGGTCACCACCAACTTAAGACTTGCTTATAGGTATTTCAACGTTTTCAACTCTTTAATCGACCGTGTTTCATTATCATCTCTTCTTCTTATTAAATGCATCGAGTTCGTTCCATTGGGTAGTTCGCGTGGCGAACGGTTTGATGCAGCCCCCCGGGGGGGACCACGGCACTTTACACCGGGCATGGTGTATGCGCAACCTACAGATCACCAATATATTTGTGATCGATAATGCACACTTCTTACACGACTGACCAGTCGACAGCGCTGCCTTCCTATTATGCGTGTGTAAACCGATGTTGGGCTGCTCAACATCTTTCACGGTTACATCACTTGCACCCGAACCCATGGTGCCGATTTGGTAATATGTTGTACATGGTCTCAAGATGTACGCTTCGACCCCTTATTCAGGGGCTCAAGCTATTACCAGCAAGATCAATCCTCATCCAGACTTGAACTCGAAACACCCGGAGGCGAACGGTTTAACTAATAAGTGCACCAGTCTTGAATCCATGCGTCGGTGGAAACAATGCCGGCATGTTGCATGTATTAGCTCTGAACATAGCGAGTGATTGCCTTGTAGCTGTCGAACTGAGCGTAGAATGTGATTATCGCTCACTTGAAAGGGTCAAGCCCTTTAGAGTCGTCCGGTTTTTACGCCAGACGACTCGGTTCACCATCTTTCGGGAAGGGACCGTCTCGGTCGCAAGCTGCTCCGGTCCCTAAACAACCTGCGACAAATGATAGGAAATGCCGACATCAATACGTGTTCAGTTTGGTTTATCGCTCATAGGTCTTTTTGACCATCGATCCCTGATTATAACTCTCAATTAAACAGTCAGGAGAGTAAGGCATGCCCATCGATATCTCATCGACAGGCGATACCGCAAGAACGGCCAACGACACATCAGGTGATCGATTATTGCTACGACTTTTGCTTAATCGTTTCCACTCCTTAGAGAAAGAAACCCCCGGGGACCGTCTCGGTCGCAAGCTGCTCCGGTCCCTAAACAACCTGCGACAAATGATAGGAAATGCCGACATCAATACGAGTTCAGTTTGGTTTATCGCTCATTGGTCTGTTTGACCATCGATCCCTGATTAAACTCTCAGTAATCCAGTCGGGAGAGTAAGGCATGCCCATCGATATCTCATCGACAGGCGATACCGCTTGAACGGCCAACGACACATCAGAGGATCGTATCTTGCTACAACTTTTGCTTAATCGTTTCTTCTCCTTGGAGAAAGAAACCCCCGGGGACCGTCTCGGCCGCAAGCTGCTCCGGTCCCTAAACAACCTGCGGCATCAAATGATAGGAAAAGCCGACATCAATACGTGTTCAGTTTGGTTTATCGCTCATTGGTCTTGTTTGACCATCGATCCCTGATTAATACTCTCAATTAGAAGGTCGGTAGAGTAAGGCATGCCCATCGATATCTCATCGACAGGCGATACCGCATGAACGGCCAACGACACATCAGAGGATCGTATCTTGCTACAACTCTTGCTTAATAGTTTCCACTCCTTGGAGAAAGAAACCCCCGGGGACCGTCTCGGCCGCAAGTTGCTCCGGTCCCTAAACAACCTGCGGCATCAAATGATAGGAAAAGCCGACATCAATACGTGTTCAGTTTGGTTTATCGCTCATAGGTCTGTTTGACCATCGATCCTAGAATTCAACTTTCGAGTAAGGCATGCCCGTCGATATCTCATCGATAGGCGATACCGGTAGAACGGCCAACGACACACATCTAGGATCGCATTTACTCTTCCTTGGATGGATAACCAATACCCTAGGACCGTTTCATCGCGAGCTGCTCCGGTCCTCAAACAACTCGCGAACCACCGATAGGATGATATTAGGAATGGCCGACTTTCATCCTTTAACTCTCAGTTCTGCTTACCAAAACATAGGTACTTGGACCTTAAAGACCACTATATGTTCCCCGATCGGGGGCAATCGGAACGTCTATCCATCATCAACATCGTTTCACTCATTCCGAACCACCAAATTGGACAGACAGTACCATATTCACCAACCGATTGCTTCAACTTCGCAAACTGTATGGTAAGTTCTACTAATTTCACATCTTACCATCGACTAATAGTGCATAAATCCACTTGGAAATCACTTTTCCTTGGTCCTCGGACCTTCTACGACAACGTCCAACAAATATCCGAAGTCGTTTCCCAACTTAGACCAAGCATTTCGTATCTTTACTTCTAATCGATTTTTTCTCTCATAATTGACGATCAAAATCTAAAAACCACATTTTGAGCCAGAAGCAGTCGTCCGATCGTCCTGGGGGTAGTCTCAATCGATTTAGAAGGGCCCAATTCATAAAGATACGTACTCAGTCAAATTCATGCTTCTGGCTCACCTACCCCCTATATAGTAAACGAAAGCGTACAGGCGTGGAAAACGTGCCATTTTTCTCCATCACGGACTTTTTTTTTCTCGTTGCACCGACTCTAGTAAAAAAGTGAAATTTTTTACTAGTTACCAACTTTTGCAAATTATCATCGGATATCACTTTTTATGGTCTATAGTAAGTTCTTATCACGTTTTAGTAGTTTTTGAAAAAAAAATTTTTTTGAACTTTTCAAAATTTTTCAAAACAAAGTTTTTGTAGGCGGTTTTGTGTATGGAGGGTTACTAGTCTCGGGGTCACTGTTTGACCAAAAAACCACTATATATCATTCGAAAGGTAATTTCAAGGGCTACAAAAAATTGTTCTACGACACCCCCTTCCGACGTCTAGTATTCGAGTTATTGGCCAAAAACCATTACTTGAGCGATTTTTCGTTCAGGGTACCCGACTCTAGTAAAAAAGTGAAATTTTTCTCGATTGACCAAGTGTTGCAAATGACCATCGGATTTCACTTTTTATGGTCTATAGTGAGTTCTGATCACGATTTGGTACTTTTTGAAAAAATTTTTTTGACGCACTTTTCAAAATTTTGCAAAACCAAAACTTTTTAGGCGGTTTTGTGTATGGAGGGTTACTAGTCTCGGGGTCACTTTTTGACCAAAAAACCACTATATATCATTCGAAAGGTAATTTCAAGGGCTACAAAAAATTGTTCTACGGCACCCCCCTCCGACGTCTAGTATTCGAGTTATTGGCCAAAAACCGCAACTATAGCGGTTTTTCGTACAGGGTACCCGACTCTAGTAAAATGATGCGATTTTTACTAGTCTAGGAACTTTTTGGTCAAAAAATCAAGTATATGTCATTCGATAGATAATTTCAAGGGCTACCAAAAATTGTTCTACGGCACCCCCCTCCGACGCCTAGTATTCGAGTTATTAGCCAAAAACCGCAACTATAGCGGTTTTTCGTCCAGGGTACCCGACTCTAGTAAAATGATGCGATTTTTACTAGTCTAGGGAACTTTTTGGCCAAAAATCAAGTATATGTCATTCGATAGATAATTTCAAGGGCTACCAAAAATTGTTCCACGACACCCCCCTCCGACGTCTAGTATTCGAGTTATTAGCCAAAAACCGCAATTATAGCGGTTTTTCGTCCAGGGTACCCGACTCTAGTAAAATGATGCGATTTTTACTAGTCTAGGGAACTTTTTGGCCAAAAAATCAAGTATATGTCAATCGATAGATAATTTCAAGGGCTACCAAAAATTGTTCCACGACACCCCCCTGCGACGTCTAGTATTCGAGTTATTAGCCAAAAACCGCAATTATAGCGGTTTTTCGTCCAGGGTACCCGACTCTAGTAAAATGATGCGATTTTTACTAGTCTAGGAACTTTTTGGTCAAAAAATCAAGTATATGTCATTCGATAGATAATTTCAAGGGCTACCAAAAATTGTTCTACGGCACCCCCCTCCGACGCCTAGTATTCGAGTTATTAGCCAAAAACCGCAACTATAGCGGTTTTTCGTCCAGGGTACCCGACTCTAGTAAAATGATGCGATTTTTACTAGTCTAGGGAACTTTTTGGCCAAAAATCAAGTATATGTCATTCGATAGATAATTTCAAGGGCTACCAAAAATTGTTCCACGACACCCCCCTGCGACGTCTAGTATTCGAGTTATTAGCCAAAAACCGCAATTATAGCGGTTTTTCGTCCAGGGTACCCGACTCTAGTAAAATGATGCGATTTTTACTAGTCTAGGGAACTTTTTGGCCAAAAAATCAAGTATATGTCAATCGATAGATAATTTCAAGGGCTACCAAAAATTGTTCCACGACACCCCCCTGCGACGTCTAGTATTCGAGTTATTAGCCAAAAACCGCAATTATAGCGGTTTTTCGTCCAGGGTACCCGACTCTAGTAAAATGATGCGATTTTTACTAGTCTAGGAACTTTTTGGTCAAAAAATCAAGTATATGTCATTCGATAGATAATTTCAAGGGCTACCAAAAATTGTTCCACGACACCCCCCTCCGACGTCTAGTATTAGAGTTATTAGCCAAAAACCGCAACTATAGCGGTTTTTCGTCCAGGGTACCCGACTCTAGTAAAATGATGCGATTTTTACTAGTCTAGGGAACTTTTTGGCCAAAAATCAAGTATATGTCATTCGATAGATAATTTCAAGGGCTACCAAAAATTGTTCCACGACACCCCCCTGCGACGTCTAGTATTCGAGTTATTAGCCAAAAACCGCAATTATAGCGGTTTTTCGTCCAGGGTACCCGACTCTAGTAAAATGATGCGATTTTTACTAGTCTAGGGAACTTTTTGGCCAAAAATCAAGTATATGTCATTCGATAGATAATTTCAAGGGCTACCAAAAATTGTTCCATGACACCCCCCTGCGACGTCTAGTATTCGAGTTATGGGCCAAAAACCATTCATACTTGAGCATTTTGCTCATTTTGCCTGTACGGGTACCGGGGACTAGTAAAATCAGGCCAATTTTACTAGAGTAGGGGTCCTTTTTGGTCAAAAAAACAACTTTTGCTCGTTCGATAGGGAATCGATAGGGCAACAAAAAATCGTTCTACGACCCCCCCTTCCGATGTCTAGTATTCGAGTTATGGGCCAAAAACAGTTTATAGCTAATTTTTCACTCGATTTTTCACCAAGTATCGCACATTACTCCGGTTCTATGCATTGGATCGTCAATCTTTAAGATTTTATGGGTAGTTCCAACTGTTTGCTACATTTCATCCATACATCACGAACCGATTCAATGTCTGTGGTAGAAGTTATTAGAGGAATAAAAAAATTTACCCTTGGCTTTGGACCGTACAAGTTTACCCATTTTTGGCCCGTATTTGCCCCATAGCTCCGCCGGTATCCAAGATATCGCCACACTTTCTTCTGGCCATGGGTAGATGGCACTTGTGGCTAGATTTCTTCCATGCACCACTAATCGCTACCATGTCTCTGGCCGGAGCTATTCGACGAACAACCATCGCATTTACCTAGGTACTTTTTCGGATTTTTGGTCCAACTTGCACCATTTTTGGCCCATATTTGCCCCATAGCTCCGCCGGTATCCAAGATATGGCCACACTTTCTTCTGGCCATGGGTAGATGGCACTTGTGGCTAGATTTCTTCCATGCACCACTAATCGCTACCATGTCTGTGGCCGGAGCTATTCACGAAAGCGCCTTGCGCACTTGGTCGGATTTTTGGTCCAACTTGCACCATTTTTGGCCCATATTTGCCCCATAGCTCCGCCGGTATCCAAGATATGGCCACACTTTCTTCTGGCCATGGGTAGATGGCACTTGTGGCTAGATTTCTTCCATGCACCACTAATCGCTACCATGTCTGTGGCCGGAGCTATTCGACGAACAACCATCGCATTTACCTAGGTACTTTTTCGGATTTTTGGTCCAACTTGCACCATTTTTGGCCCGTATTTGCACCATAGCTCCGCCGGTATCCAAGATATGGCCACACTTTTTTCTGGCCATGGGTAGATGGCACTTGTGGCTAGATTTCTTCCATGCACCACTAATCGCTACCATGTCTGTGGCCGGAGCTATTCGACGAACAACCATCGCATTTACCTAGGTACTTTTTCGGATTTTTGGTCCAACTTGCACCATTTTTGGCCCATATTTGCCCCATAGCTCCGCCGGTATCCAAGATATGGCCACACTTTCTTCTGGCCATGGGTAGATGGCACTTGTGGCTAGATTTCTTCCATGCACCACTAATCGCTACCATGTCTGTGGCCGGAGCTATTCGACGAACAACCATCGCATTTACCTAGGTACTTTTTCGGATTTTTGGTCCAACTTGCACCATTTTTGGCCCATATTTGCCCCATAGCTCCGCCGGTATCCAAGATATGGCCACACTTTCTTCTGGCCATGGGTAGATGGCACTTGTGGCTAGATTTCTTCCATGCACCACTAATCGCTACCATGTCTGTGGCCGGAGCTATTCGACGAACAACCATCGCATTCACCTTCTCGTTGCACTTCTTCGGGAATTTGGTGCAACCAAGTTTTCACTATAACTTGGTCATTTTTCGTCCATCGGACATGCGGTTTTGGGTGTCGATACTTGAAACCGCGCGCTACAATATGTTCCTCCACGACCATGTGGTCCGATGCTTCCAACAGGAGCTATTCGAGGAGTACCGATTTTTCACCATTAAAAATGCTCAATTTTGCACCAACTTTTGCCTATAACTCAGGCTGTATCGATCGGATCTTCAATCTTGAAAAAGTTTTGGATAGGTGGCATCAAATGCTACATTTCGTTCTTCCACGTCAACTTTGTCCGATGTCTAGCAAAAAAGTTATTCGCGAACCAAGTCCAGAACCCATGCACTGGCTGCCCTCATTGCATACATCACGGCGGTTAACTCTCGTTACTCTATACCGTGGACTTGGTACTTTTTCAGGCATTCGTTGCTACTTCTCGGTTCATGATATTCGTTTACGGTCTTCACTAGGGCATTTGGTGCTCCTTATCGGTTCATGATATTCGTTTACGGTCTTCACTAGGGCATTTGGTGCTCCTTATCGGTTCATGATATTCGTTTACGGTCTTCACTAGGGCATTTGGTAATGGGCTTCCCACTTTCTACTGATCGATCCATACTCACTTGCGTGCACCTAGCCTAGGAAGGTTTCCTATGGCTTCCCATCTTTCTACTGATCGATCCATACTCACTTGCGTGCACCTAGCCTAGGAAGGTTTCCTTGGGCTTCCCATCTTTCTACTGATCGATCCATACTCACTTGCGTGCACCTAGCCTAGGAAGGTTTCCTATGGCTTCCCATCTTTCTACTGATCGATCCATACTCACTTGCGTGCACCTAGCCTAGGAAGGTTTCCTTGGGCTTCCCATCTTTCTACTGATCGATCCATACTCACTTGCGTGCACCTAGCCTAGGAAGGTTTCCTATGGCTTCCCATCTTTCTACTGATCGATCCATACTCACTTGCGTGCACCTAGCCTAGGAAGGTTTCCTATGGCTTCCCATCTTTCTACTGATCGATCCATACTCACTTGCGTGCACCTAGCCTAGGAAGGTTTCCTATGGCTTCCCATCTTTCTACTGATCGATCCATACTCACTTGCGTGCACCTAGCCTAGGAAGGTTTCCTTGGGCTTCCCATCTTTCTACTGATCGATCCATACTCACTTGCGTGCACCTAGCCTAGGAAGGTTTCCTATGGCTTCCCATCTTTCTACTGATCGATCCATACTCACTTGCGTGCACCTAGCCTAGGAAGGTTTCCCTTTGGTACCGACTTCCATCTACGCACTCGATATAACCTAGGTACTTGGTACCGATGATGGTTAACACTCAAGCATTTCTTGCAACCTGGGGCCATGGTACCAATTTTCACTTCTTAGGTACGTTTATGGGCCCGCATTAATCCAATATTGCTCCGATGGCCTTTCGCATTATTTCATCCGATAGCCCTTGCCAAAAGCTACCAAAAATTTCCTCCACGGCCATGTGCTCCGACACTTAGTTTAGGAAATATTCGAAAAAATTCATTTTAGGAAACATTTTCTTATTGGAAAATCACCTTAAATCGATGGCCATTTTTTGGGCAAAAACTTTAACGTCTTCCCGACTTTGCGGGAATTGCGAATTTTAGGCACCCAGAGAAAATCTTTTACTTTAAGGGGGCGGCCGCGAAGTTGCCCAAAGTCTCGGACACAAAAATTCTCAAGTTCCCCACTCTAGTAAAGCGCCCTATGAGTATCTCCTGGCCCGCGAGCTCTGCGAGCGGGCCAGCTTCGGCGATTTTTGCCTTTTCGCCTAGGCGGTTCTTCTACGAAATTGGTCCACAGCTTTTGCTCAGAAAGCTAGCATTTGTTGCAACAGTTAGGTGCTTGGTACCACATTTTGGTATCCATTTGGGCATTTGTTGCAACTACTCGGTACTTTGGCCCACATTTCGCTCTACTCGGGCCTCTTTGGTGCTACTTGTCGGTACTTTTGGCCAACTTAGGCCAATTGGGTGCAACTTGTGGGTACTCTGTGGGTACTTTAGGGCATATTGTGTCTTTCGGGTGAACCTTCGCAATACTTCATGGGTACTGATGGCCAACTTAGGAACATTCAGTGCAACCTTTGGGCCTAAGGAAATTTGTCCAACTCTTTGGACTTAGAAAATTTTCTGGACTTAGAAAATTTTTTGGACTTGTAAAAATTTTCAAATGTTCAATTTGGCCCATATTTCGCTCTACTCGGGCCTCTTTGGTGCTTCTTGTCGGTACTTTTGGCCAACTTAGGCCAATTGGGTGCTGCTTATGGGTACTCTATCGGTACTTTTGGCCAACTTAGGCCAACTCAGTGCTACTTGTGGGTACTCTATCGGTACTTTTGGCCATGTTAGGCCCATTCGGTGCTATTTGTGGGTACTCTATCGGTACTTTTGGCCATCTTAGGCCCATTCGGTGCTATTTGTGGGTACTCTATCGGTACTTTTGGCCAACATAGGCCAATTGGGTGCTATTTGTGGGTACTCTATCGGTACTTTTGGCCAACTTAGGCCAACTCAGTGCTTCTTGTGGGTACTCTATCGGTACTTTTGGCCATGTTAGGCCCACTCGGTGCTATTTGTGGGTACTCTATCGGTACTTTTGGCCATGTTAGGCCCACTCGGTGCTATTTGTGGGTACTCTATCGGTACTTTTGGCCAACATAGGCCAATTGGGTGCTACTTGTGGGTTCTCTATCGGTACTTTTGGCCAACTTAGGCCAACTGGGTGCTATTTGTGGGTACTCTATCGGTACTTTTGGCCAACTTAGGCCAACTCAGTGCTTCTTGTGGGTACTCTATCGGTACTTTTGGCCAACTTAGGCCCATTCGGTGCTATTTGTGGGTA
>NW_026045161.1:175000-177500 GCF_943734845.2 Anopheles funestus
AGGAGCTCCTAAGCGTGGTGGAGCAGCTGGCGCTGCAGACGCTGAACCGTGGCAACGTGCCCACCTTCAAGGGCAACGGGGTTGCACGGGAAAGCGTCATCGACGTCTCCCTCGCCAGCCAATCCATTGTGCGGCCGGACTCATGGCGCGTGCTTAACCGCTTCTCCGGCAGCGATCACGAGTACATCGAGTTTCAGGTGGAGGTTCCGGGTCAACGGAACAAGCGACGTGGCCAGCAGCACCAAAGCCAAGCAGCAGCCAGTGACGGGACAGCCAGGCATGCCGGAACTCGGTGGAAGACGACGCAGTTCGTCCGGAAGAGCTTTGACATCGCCCTCACAGTCGGCCGCTTCGGACAGGTCGACACTCCGGAGGGGCTGGTTGGCGGACTCACTCGGGCGTGCGATGAGACCATGGAGAGAGTACACGGGGCTACCTTCCACCGCAAGCCCCAGGTGTACTGGTGGTCTCCGGACATCGAGCGCTTGAGGGAAGAGTGCGAAGCAGCGGAGGCAGCCCATCGCCGGGCTCAACCGTCGGAGCGTGCTGCGACGTCTGCCGGACTGCAGGACTGTCGTCGTTTGCTGCAGGCCAGTATCCAGAACAGCAAGGAGAGCAGCCTTCAAGAGCTGATTGACGGCGTCGAGGCTGAGGTGTTCGGTCTTGGGTACAAGGTTGTGCGAGCGAAGCTTCGCGGCCGGGCGCCACCGGAAACGGACCGCGCTGTTCTTGGTCCGATCGTCGACGCCTTGTTCCCGGAGCATCCAGCGTTCGAGTGGCCGGACATCGAAGCGAGCACCGCCTCACACGTCGCTCTGAGGCCGGTCACGAGCTCGGAGGTCCTGCTACTGGCTGAGCGGATGGCGTCGTCCAAGGCGCCAGGGTTGGACGGCATCCCGAACACTGCGGTAAAAGCAGCGATGCGGAAGCACCCGGAGGTCTTCGTGGACGTGTACAACCAGCTGCTCGAGCGAGGCGAGTTTCCTGCGTCGTGGAAGGAGGCTCGACTTGTGCTGATCGCGAAGCCGGGCAAGCAGCCGGGCGACCCGTCATCAAATCGTCCGCTGCTCATGCTGGGAGCAGTCGCCAAGGGGTTCGAGCGGGTGATCCTGGATCGACTGAACGACCACTTGGAGAACAGCGATGCTCCGCGACTGTCGCCAAGGCAGTACGGGTTCCGGCGCGGCCGTTCCACGATACAGGCCATCGAACGTGTGATCGAGAGGGGGCAGCACGCGAGGACGTTCCATCGCACCAACCAGCGGGATCCTCGATGTCTGGTGGTGGCAGCACTGGATGTCAGGAATGCCTTCAACTCCGCCAGTTGGGAGGCGATCGCGGCTGCCCTGCAGAAGCTGCAAGTTCCGGTAGCCCTCCAGAGAATGTTGCGCAGCTACTTCTCTGAGAGGAGGCTGGTGTATGAAACCAGCGAGGGACCAGTGCGGCGAACGGTCACGGCGGGCGTTCCACAGGGCTCAATCCTGGGCCCGACTCTGTGGAACGCCATGTACGACGGCGTGCTTCGGCTGGCGCTACCCGAGGGCGCTGAGGTGATCGGTTTTGCTGACGACGTCGTGGTGCTGGCGAGCGGGACGACACCGGAGGCGGCGACGCGGTTAGCTGAAACGGCGATAGGAATGATCAGCTCGTGGATGGCGCAACACCACCTGGAGCTTGCTCCGGCCAAAACCGAGCTGGTCATTGTTTCCACAATGCGGAGAGAACGCACCCGCGTTCCAGTGACGATCGACGGAGTGGAGAAGATGCCGACCCGCACGCTCAAGTACCTCGGGGTCATTCTTGAGGATCACTTGTCGTGGAGGCCACACGTTGAGCAGGCCACGTCGAAGGCGCTCCGTGTGGCGCAAGCCATCTCCAGGTTGCTTCGTAACCATGGCGGACCTAAGTGTGCGAAGCGACGGTTGCTGTCATCGGTGGTGGACTCTACTCTCCGCTATGCTGCGCCGATTTGGCATGAAGCGGTCCAGCTTCGGGCGTGTCGCAGGCAGCTGAACCGGGTGCAGGGCCTTTACGCACGGCCGGTGGCCCGCACTTTCGTTACGGTGAGGAACGAGGTGGCAACGGTCCTTGCCAGCGTCATCCCCATCGTGCTGCAGGTGACGGAGGACGCTCGTTGTTACCAGCGACACCGGGCGACGGGAGCGAGTTTGCGGGAGCTGCGCATCGAGGAGCGAATAAACACAATCGCCGAGTGGCAGCGGCAGTGGGACCAGCTGGAACCAGAAAGCCGCTACACACGGTGGGCACACCGAGTTATCCCGGACTTGGCGGCATGGAAGAACCGGCGGCACGGAGAGATGACCTTCCATCTCGCGCAAATTCTCTCCGGCCACGGTTTCTTTCATGAATACCTGCATACCAAACATCTGGCGCCATCCGCTGACTGTTTCAGGTGCCCGGGAGTCGTGGAGAGTGCTGAACATGCGTTCTTTGACTGCCCGAGGTTCGCAGATGTTCGACAAGCATTGCTCGGCGAGGA
>NW_026045161.1:182500-205000 GCF_943734845.2 Anopheles funestus
TTCAGCGCCCTGCGGTCCCAACAAAGGTCCCGAGCACGCCATTATGCACAGTGTGGAAGCGTGTTTCCCCCACGACACTAGACGGGCTGCTCGCCATAGTGTTCTATTGTGGCACGCTCCACCCTGAAGTTTGGTTTGTTGTATATCAAGGAATTGATAGGCACTCAAGAATGTGTGCATCGGCCGGGTTTAATCGTCCGACGCGCAATATGCGTTCAACTTATCGGTGTTCATGTGTCCTGCAGTTCACATTGTGACGCGCATTTAGCTGCGGTCTTCATCGATCCATGAGCCGAGTGATCCCCTGCCTAGGGTTTTATAGTAAGGTTCCCAATGTAACACAATCCCGGTGGTACGTCCAAAGACTAACTTTCTGACTAAGTTGTCTTTATTACCCAATAGTCCCAGGCCTTGTGACTTGTGGCTCATGTCTACGCCCATGGCCACCATTCGCTAAGATAGTTTTGAAGTCACTTTGAAGGCCCAGGAACAACTCTCTTAGCACATCGGTTAACCTGGCGCCGCAGTCAACTCATGTGCTTGGATCGGATCGAGCTATTGAGTATTGGGCCTGCATACTCGCTCATCCGTATCCTTTGCGTACCGCCCCATGGCCCTTGTATGTCTGCACCACAGTTCCTGTTCGTTCCGTGCCTATGGCCGGATACGTATTGCACATCGGTTAACCTGACGCCGCAGTCAACTCATGTGCTTGGATCGGATCGAGCTATTGAGTATTGGGCCTGCATACTCGCTCATCCGTATCCTTTGCGTACCGCCCCATGGCCCTTGTATGTCTGCACCACAGTTCCTGTTCGTTCCGTGCCTATGGCCGGATACGTATTGCACATCGGTATACCTGTCGCTACTCAGGCAACTCGTGTGCGTGGATTGGATCGAGAACATGGTGTGTGCCCCATGTTATAATTGATAGTCCATATCCACTTTATAGGTTAAAGTCATAAGTTGTGATTGCACAACCATTCTTCATAAGAGTTTAATCACTCTTCAACTAACTTTCGTTCTGGTGTCTTGGTATCAAATCGCGTAAGACACAAGATTCTACTGGCCAAATAGAATCTAGCACATTGGTTAACCTGGCGCCGCAGTCAACTCATGTGCTTGGATCGGATCGAGCTATTGAGTATTGGGCCTGCATACTCGCTCATCCGTATCCTTTGCGTACCGCCCCATGGCCCCGTCCTTAGAGTTAATGACTAATAGGCTTAACTCTTTGTATGTCTGCACCACAGTTCCCGTTCGTTCCGTGCCGTGGCCGGATACGTATTGCACAACAGTAGATACCATCACCTGACGTATCTAACACACCACTATTGTAACTCGTCGTCGAAGGACCTTTCAAGTGCCTGATGGCCAGGGGAGCTCTTACACGGCACGGAGACACAGTGATGCTCGCCCATCACAGTGTATAACGATCGAGTTTGCTTAAGTGTCTGGGTACCTACACACCAGACACAATGCAATGGCCACGGATCCACACAAGGCACATCACATGCAGAAAGCTTCACCAGATTATGACACATACCACACTCTTGTAACTCGTCGTCGAAGGGGCGTTCAAAGTGCCTTACGGCTAGGGGAGATCTAGCACGGCACGGAGACACAGTGATGGTTGCCCATCAAAGTGTACAACGATCGAGTTTGCTTTCCGCGCAAGCGTTCTAAGTGTCTGGGTACCTACACACCAGACACAATGCAATGGCCACGGATCCACACAAGGCACATCACATGCAGAAAGCTTCACCAGATTCTGACACATACCACACTCTTGTAACTCGTCGTCGAAGGGGCGTTCAAAGTGCCTTACGGCTAGGGGGGATCTAGCACGGCACGGAGACACAGTGATGGTCACCCATCAAAGTGTACAACGATCGAGTTGGCTTTCAACAAATTCTGACACATAGCAAGCGAGCGACCGAGCTACACCGAAGGCAGCCCATGGTTGGTCACTCGCGGACGATCATCAGTAATGATCCTTCCGCAGGTTCACCTACGGAAACCTTGTTACGACTTTTACTTCCTCTAAATCATCAAGTTCGGTCAACTTCAGCCATGCCAGCTGCAGCTCACGAAGGAACCGCGGAAGGTAAGCCTCCAGAAACCTCACTAAATAATCCATCGGTAGTAGCGACGGGCGGTGTGTACAAAGGGCAGGGACGTAATCAGCACTAGCTAATGACTAGTGCTTACTAGAAATTCCAGGTTCATGGGGACCGTTGCAGTCCCCAATCCCGACTAGATGGGCATTTTAGTGATTTCCCGTTCCTCTCGGAATGGGGGCGCCTATTGGCGAGAACACGCTGCGACCCACATTGTAGCACGCGTGCAGCCCAGAACATCTAAGGGCATCACGGACCTGTTATCGCTCATTCTCAGCTTGCTAAACACAAGTTGTCCCGCTAAGCAGGGCAAACGTAGCCGACGACCGCCCGTGAAGGCGCCGCCCGGCTGTAACGTCAGGTGCGCCCGGAGGCGCACTGCTGACAGCGTTCTAGTTAGCATGTTTGAGTCACGTTCGTTATCGGAATTAACCAGACAAATCATTCCACGAACTAAGAACGGCCATGCACCACTACCCTTAAATTTGAGAAAGAGCTATCAATCTGTCTTACCTCGATAAGTTTGGACCTGGTAAATTTTCCCGTGTTGAGTCAAATTAAGCCGCAAGCTCCACTTCTTGTGGTGCCCTTCCGTCAATTCCTTTAAGTTTCAACTTTGCAACCATACTTCCCCCGGAACCCGATTTTGGTTTCCCGGAAGCGACTGAGAGCACCGAATAGGGGTAGCGTCTCCCAATTGCTAATTGGCATCGTTTACGGTTAGAACTAGGGCGGTATCTAATCGCCTTCGATCCTCTAACTTTCGTTCTTGATTAAAGAAAGCATCCATGGCAAACGCTTTCGCTTCAGTTGGTCCTACGACGGTCTACGAATTTCACCTCTCGCGCCGTAATACCAATGCCCCCAACTACTTCTGTTAATCATTACCTCTAGGTTTCTGACAAACCAACGAAATCGTATAAACCGAGGTCATATTCCATTATTCCATGCAAGATTATTCTCGGCCAACGCCAACCCCACGGGGGGGCCGGACGCTTTGTCTTAGCCTGCTTTGAGCACTCTAATTTGTTCAAGGTAAATGTGAGTATCTTGAGCACCATGAGGAGCCCGTGCCGGAGTTAACCGGTAGCACGGTACTCGTTCACAGAGTAACGCCCAAGTACACCATTGTGAGTCGCAGCCGTGAGCGCGCGCACGAACGGCCCCGGCGTGTAACCGGGCGCCCGTGGCGGTCACGTGTCTGGACGGGCAATCAACTTCGAACGTTTTAACCGCAACAACTTTAATATACGCTAGTGGAGCTGGAATTACCGCGGCTGCTGGCACCAGACTTGCCCTCCACTTGATCCTTGTTGAAGGATTTATACTCAACTCATTCCAATTATGGACCATCGTTAGAGAGGTCCATATTGTTATTTCTCGTCACTACCTCCCCGTACTGGGATTGGGTAATTTACGCGCCTGCTGCCTTCCTTGGATGTGGTAGCCATTTCTCAGGCTCCCTCTCCGGAATCGAACCCTGATTCCCCGTTACCCGTCGCAACCATGGTAGTCCTCTACACTACCATCAATAGTTGATAGGGCAGACATTTGAAAGATCTGTCGTCAGTCGACAAGCGACCATACGATCTGCGTCCTTATCCAGACTTCAACTCAAGCCGCCCGGAGGCGATTGGTTTAACTAATAAGTGCACCAGTTCAGCTACCCGCGAGGGCAACAGTCCCGGCATGTTGCATGTATTAGCTCTGGATTTTCCACAGTTATCCAAGTAACTAGTGGTAGGATGATCTTGTGAATTATAGCTGTTATACTGAGCCTTATGCGGTTTCACATTCATTTATGTTTGTACTTAGACATGCATGGCTTAACCTTTGAGACAAGCGTATATTACTGGTAGGATCAACCAGAATTCGTTCCACTACAGACACACACTCGCTTAGTGGGAAATAAATTTCCACACAACTCTCTCTCTCTAGAACCATATGGAATGGCTCTTTGGTGTTGGGTAAGGCACCAATTTGTTGGGGTGTAACGGTCACCACCAACTTTAAGTTTGTTAGGGCACAACGGAAACCACTAACTAAACTTTAGGAAACTAAATTTCCTCACACATTATCTCTCACCATATTAGCACTAGGTGCTATCCACGATTGTACAACGTTTCAACTCTTGAATCGACCGTAGGGCCGCGGAATTGCTTCCGGGCCCCTATTCTCGCTATTAATTGTTCATCTCTTTCAATACATCGAGTTCGTTCCATTGGGTAGTTCGCATGGCGAACGTTTTGATGCAGCCCCCTGGGGGACCACGGCACTTTACACCGGGTATGGTGTATGCGCAACCTACAGATAACAATAAACCCCTTATGCGTGTGTAAACCGATGTTGGGCTGCTCAACATCTTTCATGGTTACATCACTTGCACCAGAACCCACGGTGCCGATTTGGTAATATGTTGTACATTTACTCTCAAGATGTACGCTTCGGCCCCTTATTCAGGGGCTCAAGCTATTACCAGCAAGAACAATCCTCATCCAGACTTGAACTCGAAACACCCGCAGGCGAACGGTTTAACTAATAAGTGCACCAGTCTTGAATCCATGCGTCGGTGGAAACAATGCCGGCGTGTTGCATGTATTAGCTCTGAACTTAGCGAGTGATTGCCTTGCAGCTGTCATACTGAGCGTAGAGCGTGATTATCGCTCACTTGAACCATGTTGAATGGCTCTTTGGTGTAGGGTAAGGCACCAATTTGTTGGGGCGTAACGGTCACCACCAACTTAAGACTTGCTTATAGGTATTTCAACGTTTTCAACTCTTTAATCGACCGTGTTTCATTATCATCTCTTCTTCTTATTAAATGCATCGAGTTCGTTCCATTGGGTAGTTCGCGTGGCGAACGGTTTGATGCAGCCCCCCGGGGGGGACCACGGCACTTTACACCGGGCATGGTGTATGCGCAACCTACAGATCACCAATATATTTGTGATCGATAATGCACACTTCTTACACGACTGACCAGTCGACAGCGCTGCCTTCCTATTATGCGTGTGTAAACCGATGTTGGGCTGCTCAACATCTTTCACGGTTACATCACTTGCACCCGAACCCATGGTGCCGATTTGGTAATATGTTGTACATGGTCTCAAGATGTACGCTTCGACCCCTTATTCAGGGGCTCAAGCTATTACCAGCAAGATCAATCCTCATCCAGACTTGAACTCGAAACACCCGGAGGCGAACGGTTTAACTAATAAGTGCACCAGTCTTGAATCCATGCGTCGGTGGAAACAATGCCGGCATGTTGCATGTATTAGCTCTGAACATAGCGAGTGATTGCCTTGTAGCTGTCGAACTGAGCGTAGAATGTGATTATCGCTCACTTGAAAGGGTCAAGCCCTTTAGAGTCGTCCGGTTTTTACGCCAGACGACTCGGTTCACCATCTTTCGGGAAGGGACCGTCTCGGTCGCAAGCTGCTCCGGTCCCTAAACAACCTGCGACAAATGATAGGAAATGCCGACATCAATACGTGTTCAGTTTGGTTTATCGCTCATAGGTCTTTTTGACCATCGATCCCTGATTATAACTCTCAATTAAACAGTCAGGAGAGTAAGGCATGCCCATCGATATCTCATCGACAGGCGATACCGCAAGAACGGCCAACGACACATCAGGTGATCGATTATTGCTACGACTTTTGCTTAATCGTTTCCACTCCTTAGAGAAAGAAACCCCCGGGGACCGTCTCGGTCGCAAGCTGCTCCGGTCCCTAAACAACCTGCGACAAATGATAGGAAATGCCGACATCAATACGTGTTCAGTTTGGTTTATCGCTCATTGGTCTGTTTGACCATCGATCCCTGATTAAACTCTCAGTAATCCAGTCGGGAGAGTAAGGCATGCCCATCGATATCTCATCGACAGGCGATACCGCTTGAACGGCCAACGACACATCAGAGGATCGTATCTTGCTACAACTTTTGCTTAATCGTTTCTTCTCCTTGGAGAAAGAAACCCCCGGGGACCGTCTCGGCCGCAAGCTGCTCCGGTCCCTAAACAACCTGCGGCATCAAATGATAGGAAAAGCCGACATCAATACGTGTTCAGTTTGGTTTATCGCTCATTGGTCTTGTTTGACCATCGATCCCTGATTAATACTCTCAATTAGAAGGTCGGTAGAGTAAGGCATGCCCATCGATATCTCATCGACAGGCGATACCGCATGAACGGCCAACGACACATCAGAGGATCGTATCTTGCTACAACTCTTGCTTAATAGTTTCCACTCCTTGGAGAAAGAAACCCCCGGGGACCGTCTCGGCCGCAAGTTGCTCCGGTCCCTAAACAACCTGCGGCATCAAATGATAGGAAAAGCCGACATCAATACGTGTTCAGTTTGGTTTATCGCTCATAGGTCTGTTTGACCATCGATCCTAGAATTCAACTTTCGAGTAAGGCATGCCCGTCGATATCTCATCGATAGGCGATACCGGTAGAACGGCCAACGACACACATCTAGGATCGCATTTACTCTTCCTTGGATGGATAACCAATACCCTAGGACCGTTTCATCGCGAGCTGCTCCGGTCCTCAAACAACTCGCGAACCACCGATAGGATGATATTAGGAATGGCCGACTTTCATCCTTTAACTCTCAGTTCTGCTTACCAAAACATAGGTACTTGGACCTTAAAGACCACTATATGTTCCCCGATCGGGGGCAATCGGAACGTCTATCCATCATCAACATCGTTTCACTCATTCCGAACCACCAAATTGGACAGACAGTACCATATTCACCAACCGATTGCTTCAACTTCGCAAACTGTATGGTAAGTTCTACTAATTTCACATCTTACCATCGACTAATAGTGCATAAATCCACTTGGAAATCACTTTTCCTTGGTCCTCGGACCTTCTACGACAACGTCCAACAAATATCCGAAGTCGTTTCCCAACTTAGACCAAGCATTTCGTATCTTTACTTCTAATCGATTTTTTCTCTCATAATTGACGATCAAAATCTAAAAACCACATTTTGAGCCAGAAGCAGTCGTCCGATCGTCCTGGGGGTAGTCTCAATCGATTTAGAAGGGCCCAATTCATAAAGATACGTACTCAGTCAAATTCATGCTTCTGGCTCACCTACCCCCTATATAGTAAACGAAAGCGTACAGGCGTGGAAAACGTGCCATTTTTCTCCATCACGGACTTTTTTTTTCTCGTTGCACCGACTCTAGTAAAAAAGTGAAATTTTTTACTAGTTACCAACTTTTGCAAATTATCATCGGATATCACTTTTTATGGTCTATAGTAAGTTCTTATCACGTTTTAGTAGTTTTTGAAAAAAAAATTTTTTTGAACTTTTCAAAATTTTTCAAAACAAAGTTTTTGTAGGCGGTTTTGTGTATGGAGGGTTACTAGTCTCGGGGTCACTGTTTGACCAAAAAACCACTATATATCATTCGAAAGGTAATTTCAAGGGCTACAAAAAATTGTTCTACGACACCCCCTTCCGACGTCTAGTATTCGAGTTATTGGCCAAAAACCATTACTTGAGCGATTTTTCGTTCAGGGTACCCGACTCTAGTAAAAAAGTGAAATTTTTCTCGATTGACCAAGTGTTGCAAATGACCATCGGATTTCACTTTTTATGGTCTATAGTGAGTTCTGATCACGATTTGGTACTTTTTGAAAAAATTTTTTTGACGCACTTTTCAAAATTTTGCAAAACCAAAACTTTTTAGGCGGTTTTGTGTATGGAGGGTTACTAGTCTCGGGGTCACTTTTTGACCAAAAAACCACTATATATCATTCGAAAGGTAATTTCAAGGGCTACAAAAAATTGTTCTACGGCACCCCCCTCCGACGTCTAGTATTCGAGTTATTGGCCAAAAACCGCAACTATAGCGGTTTTTCGTACAGGGTACCCGACTCTAGTAAAATGATGCGATTTTTACTAGTCTAGGAACTTTTTGGTCAAAAAATCAAGTATATGTCATTCGATAGATAATTTCAAGGGCTACCAAAAATTGTTCTACGGCACCCCCCTCCGACGCCTAGTATTCGAGTTATTAGCCAAAAACCGCAACTATAGCGGTTTTTCGTCCAGGGTACCCGACTCTAGTAAAATGATGCGATTTTTACTAGTCTAGGGAACTTTTTGGCCAAAAATCAAGTATATGTCATTCGATAGATAATTTCAAGGGCTACCAAAAATTGTTCCACGACACCCCCCTGCGACGTCTAGTATTCGAGTTATTAGCCAAAAACCGCAATTATAGCGGTTTTTCGTCCAGGGTACCCGACTCTAGTAAAATGATGCGATTTTTACTAGTCTAGGGAACTTTTTGGCCAAAAAATCAAGTATATGTCAATCGATAGATAATTTCAAGGGCTACCAAAAATTGTTCCACGACACCCCCCTGCGACGTCTAGTATTCGAGTTATTAGCCAAAAACCGCAATTATAGCGGTTTTTCGTCCAGGGTACCCGACTCTAGTAAAATGATGCGATTTTTACTAGTCTAGGAACTTTTTGGTCAAAAAATCAAGTATATGTCATTCGATAGATAATTTCAAGGGCTACCAAAAATTGTTCTACGGCACCCCCCTCCGACGCCTAGTATTCGAGTTATTAGCCAAAAACCGCAACTATAGCGGTTTTTCGTCCAGGGTACCCGACTCTAGTAAAATGATGCGATTTTTACTAGTCTAGGGAACTTTTTGGCCAAAAATCAAGTATATGTCATTCGATAGATAATTTCAAGGGCTACCAAAAATTGTTCCACGACACCCCCCTGCGACGTCTAGTATTCGAGTTATTAGCCAAAAACCGCAATTATAGCGGTTTTTCGTCCAGGGTACCCGACTCTAGTAAAATGATGCGATTTTTACTAGTCTAGGGAACTTTTTGGCCAAAAATCAAGTATATGTCATTCGATAGATAATTTCAAGGGCTACCAAAAATTGTTCCATGACACCCCCCTGCGACGTCTAGTATTCGAGTTATGGGCCAAAAACCATTCATACTTGAGCATTTTGCTCATTTTGCCTGTACGGGTACCGGGGACTAGTAAAATCAGGCCAATTTTACTAGAGTAGGGGTCCTTTTTGGTCAAAAAAACAACTTTTGCTCGTTCGATAGGGAATCGATAGGGCAACAAAAAATCGTTCTACGACCCCCCCTTCCGATGTCTAGTATTCGAGTTATGGGCCAAAAACAGTTTATAGCTAATTTTTCACTCGATTTTTCACCAAGTATCGCACATTACTCCGGTTCTATACATTGGATCGTCAATCTTTAAGATTTTATGGGTAGTTCCAACTGTTTGCTACATTTCATCCATACATCACCAACCGATTCAATGTCTGTGCTAGAAGTTATTAGAGGAATAAAAAAATTTACCCTTGGCTTTGGACCGTACAATTTTACCCATTTTTGGCCCATATTTGCCCCATAGCTCCGCCGGTATCCAAGATATGGCCACACTTTCTTCTGGCCATGGGTAGATGGCACTTGTGGCTAGATTTCTTCCATGCACCACTAATCGCTACCATGTCTGTGGCCGGAGCTATTCACGAAAGCGCCTCGCGCACTTGGTCGGATTTTTGGTCCAACTTGCACCATTTTTGGCCCATATTTGCCCCATAGCTCCGCCGGTATCCAAGATATGGCCACACTTTCTTCTGGCCATGGGTAGATGGCACTTGTGGCTAGATTTCTTCCATGCACCACTAATCGCTACCATGTCTGTGGCCGGAGCTATTCACGAAAGCGCCTCGCGCACTTGGTCGGATTTTTGGTCCAACTTGCACCATTTTTGGCCCATATTTGCCCCATAGCTCCGCCGGTATCCAAGATATGGCCACACTTTGTTCTGGCCATGGGTAGATGGCACTTGTGGCTAGATTTCTTCCATGCACCACTAATCGCTACCATGTCTCTGGCCGGAGCTATTCGACGAACAACCATCGCATTTACCTAGGTACTTTTTCGGATTTTTGGTCCAACTTGCACCATTTTTGGCCCATATTTGCCCCATAGCTCCGCCGGTATCCAAGATATGGCCACACTTTCTTCTGGCCATGGGTAGATGGCACTTGTGGCTAGATTTCTTCCATGCACCACTAATCGCTACCATGTCTGTGGCCGGAGCTATTCGACGAACAACCATCGCATTTACCTAGGTACTTTTTCGGATTTTTGGTCCAACTTGCACCATTTTTGGCCCATATTTGCCCCATAGCTCCGCCGGTATCCAAGATATGGCCACACTTTCTTCTGGCCATGGGTAGATGGCACTTGTGGCTAGATTTCTTCCATGCACTACTAATCGCTACCATGTCTGTGGCCGGAGCTATTCACGAAAGCGCCTCGCGCACTTGGTCGGATTTTTGGTCCAACTTGCACCATTTTTGGCCCATATTTGCCCCATAGCTCCGCCGGTATCCAAGATATGGCCA
The DNA here is from genome assembly GCF_943734845.2 of Anopheles funestus. Classification (NCBI taxonomy): domain Eukaryota; kingdom Metazoa; phylum Arthropoda; class Insecta; order Diptera; family Culicidae; genus Anopheles; species Anopheles funestus. The sequence goes on from NW_026045161.1 coordinate 193,048, forward strand.
CACTGTCTTCTGGCCATGGGTAGATGGCACTTGTGGCTAGATTTCTTCCATGCACCACTAATCGCTACCATGTCTGTGGCCGGAGCTATTCGACGAACAACCTGCGCATTCACCTTCTCGTTGCACTTCTTCGGGAATTTGGTGCAACCAAGTTTTCACTATAACTTGGTCATTTTCCGTCCATCGGACATGCGGTTTTGGGTGTCGATACTTGACACCGCACGCTACAATATGTTCCTCCACGACCATGTGGTCCGATGCTTCCAACAGGAGCTATTCGAGGAGTACCGATTTTTCACCATTAAAAATGCTCAATTTTGCACCAACTTTTGCCTATAACTCAGGCTGTATCGATCGGATCTTCAATCTTGAAAAAGTTTTGGATAGGTGGCATCAAATGCTACATTTCGTTCTTCCACGTCAACTTTGTCCGATGTCTAGCAAAAAAGTTATTCGCGAACCAAGTCCAGAACCCATGCAATGGCTGCCCACATTGCATACATCACGGCGGTTAACTCTCGTTACTCTATACCGAGGACTTGGTACATTTTCAGGCATTCGTTGCTACTTCTCGGTTCATGATATTCGTTTACGGTCTTCACTAGGGCATTTGGTGCTCCTTATCGGTTCATGATATTCGTTTACGGTCTTCACTAGGGCATTTGGTGCTCCTTATCGGTTCATGATATTCGTTTACGGTCTTCACTAGGGCATTTGGTGCTCCTTATCGGTTCATGATATTCGTTTACGGTCTTCACTAGGGCATTTGGTGCTCCTTATCGGTTCATGATATTCGTTTACGGTCTTCACTAGGGCATTTGGTGCTCCTTCTCGGTTCATGATATTCGTTTACGGTCTTCACTAGGGCATTTGGTAATGGGCTTCCCACTTTCTACTGATCGATCCATACTCACTTGCGTGCACCTAGCCTAGGAAGGTTTCCTATGGCTTCCCATCTTTCTACTGATCGATCCATACTCACTTGCGTGCACCTAGCCTAGGAAGGTTTCCTTGGGCTTCCCATCTTTCTACTGATCGATCCATACTCACTTGCGTGCACCTAGCCTAGGAAGGTTTCCTATGGCTTCCCATCTTTCTACTGATCGATCCATACTCACTTGCGTGCACCTAGCCTAGGAAGGTTTCCTATGGCTTCCCATCTTTCTACTGATCGATCCATACTCACTTGCGTGCACCTAGCCTAGGAAGGTTTCCTTGGGCTTCCCATCTTTCTACTGATCGATCCATACTCACTTGCGTGCACCTAGCCTAGGAAGGTTTCCTATGGCTTCCCATCTTTCTACTGATCGATCCATACTCACTTGCGTGCACCTAGCCTAGGAAGGTTTCCTATGGCTTCCCATCTTTCTACTGATCGATCCATACTCACTTGCGTGCACCTAGCCTAGGAAGGTTTCCTTTGGCTTCCCATCTTTCTACTGATCGATCCATACTCACTTGCGTGCACCTAGCCTAGGAAGGTTTCCTATGGCTTCCCATCTTTCTACTGATCGATCCATACTCACTTGCGTGCACCTAGCCTAGGAAGGTTTCCTATGGCTTCCCATCTTTCTACTGATCGATCCATACTCACTTGCGTGCACCTAGCCTAGGAAGGTTTCCTATGGCTTCCCATCTTTCTACTGATCGATCCATACTCACTTGCGTGCACCTAGCCTAGGAAGGTTTCCTTGGGCTTCCCATCTTTCTACTGATCGATCCATACTCACTTGCGTGCACCTAGCCTAGGAAGGTTTCCTTGGGCTTCCCATCTTTCTACTGATCGATCCATACTCACTTGCGTGCACCTAGCCTAGGAAGGTTTCCTATGGCTTCCCATCTTTCTACTGATCGATCCATACTCACTTGCGTGCACCTAGCCTAGGAAGGTTTCCTATGGCTTCCCATCTTTCTACTGATCGATCCATACTCACTTGCGTGCACCTAGCCTAGGAAGGTTTCCTATGGCTTCCCATCTTTCTACTGATCGATCCATACTCACTTGCGTGCACCTAGCCTAGGAAGGTTTCCTATGGCTTCCCATCTTTCTACTGATCGATCCATACTCACTTGCGTGCACCTAGCCTAGGAAGGTTTCCTTGGGCTTCCCATCTTTCTACTGATCGATCCATACTCACTTGCGTGCACCTAGCCTAGGAAGGTTTCCTATGGCTTCCCATCTTTCTACTGATCGATCCATACTCACTTGCGTGCACCTAGCCTAGGAAGGTTTCCTTGGGCTTCCCATCTTTCTACTGATCGATCCATACTCACTTGCGTGCACCTAGCCTAGGAAGGTTTCCTATGGCTTCCCATCTTTCTACTGATCGATCCATACTCACTTGCGTGCACCTAGCCTAGGAAGGTTTCCTATGGCTTCCCATCTTTCTACTGATCGATCCATACTCACTTGCGTGCACCTAGCCTAGGAAGGTTTCCTTGGGCTTCCCATCTTTCTACTGATCGATCCATACTCACTTGCGTGCACCTAGCCTAGGAAGGTTTCCTTGGGCTTCCCATCTTTCTACTGATCGATCCATACTCACTTGCGTGCACCTAGCCTAGGAAGGTTTCCTATGGCTTCCCATCTTTCTACTGATCGATCCATACTCACTTGCGTGCACCTAGCCTAGGAAGGTTTCCTTGGGCTTCCCATCTTTCTACTGATCGATCCATACTCACTTGCGTGCACCTAGCCTAGGAAGGTTTCCTTGGGCTTCCCATCTTTCTACTGATCGATCCATACTCACTTGCGTGCACCTAGCCTAGGAAGGTTTCCTATGGCTTCCCATCTTTCTACTGATCGATCCATACTCACTTGCGTGCACCTAGCCTAGGAAGGTTTCCTATGGCTTCCCATCTTTCTACTGATCGATCCATACTCACTTGCGTGCACCTAGCCTAGGAAGGTTTCCTATGGCTTCCCATCTTTCTACTGATCGATCCATACTCACTTGCGTGCACCTAGCCTAGGAAGGTTTCCTATGGCTTCCCATCTTTCTACTGATCGATCCATACTCACTTGCGTGCACCTAGCCTAGGAAGGTTTCCTTGGGCTTCCCATCTTTCTACTGATCGATCCATACTCACTTGCGTGCACCTAGCCTAGGAAGGTTTCCTATGGCTTCCCATCTTTCTACTGATCGATCCATACTCACTTGCGTGCACCTAGCCTAGGAAGGTTTCCTATGGCTTCCCATCTTTCTACTGATCGATCCATACTCACTTGCGTGCACCTAGCCTAGGAAGGTTTCCTTTGGCTTCCCATCTTTCTACTGATCGATCCATACTCACTTGCGTGCACCTAGCCTAGGAAGGTTTCCTATGGCTTCCCATCTTTCTACTGATCGATCCATACTCACTTGCGTGCACCTAGCCTAGGAAGGTTTCCTATGGCTTCCCATCTTTCTACTGATCGATCCATACTCACTTGCGTGCACCTAGCCTAGGAAGGTTTCCTATGGCTTCCCATCTTTCTACTGATCGATCCATACTCACTTGCGTGCACCTAGCCTAGGAAGGTTTCCTATGGCTTCCCATCTTTCTACTGATCGATCCATACTCACTTGCGTGCACCTAGCCTAGGAAGGTTTCCTTGGGCTTCCCATCTTTCTACTGATCGATCCATACTCACTTGCGTGCACCTAGCCTAGGAAGGTTTCCTTGGGCTTCCCATCTTTCTACTGATCGATCCATACTCACTTGCGTGCACCTAGCCTAGGAAGGTTTCCTATGGCTTCCCATCTTTCTACTGATCGATCCATACTCACTTGCGTGCACCTAGCCTAGGAAGGTTTCCTATGGCTTCCCATCTTTCTACTGATCGATCCATACTCACTTGCGTGCACCTAGCCTAGGAAGGTTTCCTATGGCTTCCCATCTTTCTACTGATCGATCCATACTCACTTGCGTGCACCTAGCCTAGGAAGGTTTCCTATGGCTTCCCATCTTTCTACTGATCGATCCATACTCACTTGCGTGCACCTAGCCTAGGAAGGTTTCCTTGGGCTTCCCATCTTTCTACTGATCGATCCATACTCACTTGCGTGCACCTAGCCTAGGAAGGTTTCCTATGGCTTCCCATCTTTCTACTGATCGATCCATACTCACTTGCGTGCACCTAGCCTAGGAAGGTTTCCTTGGGCTTCCCATCTTTCTACTGATCGATCCATACTCACTTGCGTGCACCTAGCCTAGGAAGGTTTCCTATGGCTTCCCATCTTTCTACTGATCGATCCATACTCACTTGCGTGCACCTAGCCTAGGAAGGTTTCCTATGGCTTCCCATCTTTCTACTGATCGATCCATACTCACTTGCGTGCACCTAGCCTAGGAAGGTTTCCCTTTGGTACCGACTTCCATCTACGCACTCGATATAACCTAGGTACTTGGTACCGATGATGGTTAACACTCAAGCATTTCTTGCAACCTGGGGCCATGGTACCAATTTTCACTTCTTAGGTACGTTTATGGGCCCGCATTAATCCAATATTGCTCCGATGGCCTTTCGCATTATTTCATCCGATAGCCCTTGCCAAAAGCTACCAAAAGTTCCTCCACGGCCATGTGCTCCGACGCTTAGTTTTGGAAATATTCGAAAAAATTCATTTTAGGAAACATTTTCTTATTGGAAAATCACCTTAAATCGATGGCCATTTTTTGGGCAAAAACTTTAACGTCTTCCCGACTTTGCGGGAATTGCGAATTTTAGGCACCCAGAGAAAATCTTTTACTTTAAGGGGGCGGCCGCGAAGTTGCCCAAAGTCTCGGACACAAAAATTCTCAAGTTCCCCACTCTAGTAAAGCGCCCTATGAGTATCTCCTGGCCCGCGAGCTCTGCGAGCGGGCCAGCTTCGGCGATTTTTGCCTTTTCGCCTAGGCGGTTCTTCTACGAAATTGGTCCACAGCTTTTGCTCAGAAAGCTAGCATTTGTTGCAACAGTTAGGTGCTTGGTACCACATTTTGGTATCCATTTGGGCATTTGTTGCAACTACTCGGTACTTTGGCCCACATTTCGCTCTACTCGGGCCTCTTTGGTGCTACTTGTCGGTACTTTTGGCCAACTTAGGCCAATTGGGTGCAACTTGTGGGTACTCTGTGGGTACTTTAGGGCATATTGTGTCTTTCGGGTGAACCTTCGCAATACTTCATGGGTACTGATGGCCAACTTAGGAACATTCAGTGCAACCTTTGGGCCTAAGGAAATTTGTCCAACTCTTTGGACTTAGAAAATTTTCTGGACTTAGAAAATTTTTTGGACTTGTAAAAATTTTCAAATGTTCAATTTGGCCCATATTTCGCTCTACTCGGGCCTCTTTGGTGCTTCTTGTCGGTACTTTTGGCCAACTTAGGCCAATTGGGTGCTATTTGTGGGTACTCTATCGGTACTTTTGGCCAACTTAGGCCAACTCAGTGCTACTTGTGGGTACTCTATCGGTACTTTTGGCCATGTTAGGCCCACTCGGTGCTATTTGTGGGTACTCTATCGGTACTTTTGGCCATCTTAGGCCCATTCGGTGCTATTTGTGGGTACTCTATCGGTACTTTTGGCCAACATAGGCCAATTGGGTGCTATTTGTGGGTACTCTATCGGTACTTTTGGCCAACTTAGGCCAACTCAGTGCTTCTTGTGGGTACTCTATCGGTACTTTTGGCCATGTTAGGCCCACTCGGTGCTATTTGTGGGTACTCTATCGGTACTTTTGGCCATCTTAGGCCCATTCGGTGCTATTTGTGGGTACTCTATCGGTACTTTTGGCCAACATAGGCCAATTGGGTGCTACTTGTGGGTGCTCTATCGGTACTTTTGGCCAACTTAGGCCAACTGGGTGCTATTTGTGGGTACTCTATCGGTACTTTTGGCCAACTTAGGCCAACTCAGTGCTTCTTGTGGGTACTCTATCGGTACTTTTGGCCAACTTAGGCCCATTCGGTGCTATTTGTGGGTACTCTATCGGTACTTTTGGCCAACTTAGGCCAACTCAGTGCTTCTTGTGGGTATTCTATCGGTACTTTTGGCCAACTTAGGCCCATTCGGTGCTATTTGTGGGTACTCTATCGGTACTTTTGGCCAACTTAGGCCAACTCAGTGCTACTTGTGGGTACTCTATCGGTACTTTTGGCCAACTTAGGCCAACGCGGTGCTATTTGTGGGTACTCTATCGGTACTTTGGGACATATTATGTCCTTCGGGTGAACCTTCTCGATACCTCATGGGTACTTGTGGCCAACTTAGGAAAATTCAGTGCAACCTATGGGCCTTTGGAAATTGTTCCAACACTTTGGACTTAGAAAATTTTCTGGACTTAGAAAATTTTTTGGACTTAGAAAAATTTTCAACTTCTGTATCTTCTTCATCATGTTCCATTTTGTGGGACTTAGAAAATTTTCTGGACTTAGAAAATTTTTTGGACTTAGGAAATTTTTCAACAGTTGTAAAATTTTTGTTCCTTCTTTGAAGAAGAATACTTTCCACTATTAGCTTCTTTCTCTTTTTCTTCTTAGTTGTCTTCTTATTTTCGGTCCGAGAGCGCCGACACTTGTAAAATAATCTAAGTCCGAAGACTTTTGGAATGAACCAAAAGTCAACGAACACAATACATCAACCCTATCAACATCAAGTGGCAACCCGAAGGAAGCGCAGCGGCCAGCCCATGTACAACGCGAAGTTGTAGCATGCAACCAACCAACCGCTAACCTCCAACGGCACTCAATGTATTCGTTACACATGGGCGCACCTGCACCACACTGTCGTGACCATCCAACGAGCCGTCGGTTCGGTCGTGTGTTACAAGCACCCCATCACATAGGCATAGAGTCACCACACAGTGTTCTTCAACACTCTCGTCACATGGTGCAAGTCACGGTACGCACCACCAATGTGCACTGGTTGGCCAATTCCAGCACACACGGGGCGCGCACGCGCAAGCACTAACCACCAAGCATGGGTCGCCTGAGAGGATCGATGCGAACGCATCTCTACAACTTGAAGCTCCCAGCCTGTAGTCCCGTCGTTTGCGGGCGGTCGTAGGTGTCGAAACTAGTGCTATCCACAGTCGGCAAGCTCGTCCACCGGTGTTCCCAACATGTATGGTACTAACACGTGCAGCGCGAACCCGCCCTTTGCGGCCTAGTAGTAAGCGGGGATGAGACGCCAGTGTGCCAATGGACAGCACGGACGGTTCTCGGAGGGTTGTTAGGCCCGCTAGCTTACGACCACCTAATGGGTATAAGAAGCGCTATCAGCTCGGATTGGATACGACCTTAGAGGCGTTCAGGCATAATCCAGCGGACGTAGCGTCATACCATAGTCCGTTCGAACTAGTATTGAGCCAGTGGTCCGTACCTGTGGTTCCTCTCGTACTGCACCGGAATTCCGTTAAGATAGCGACAAACAATGCACACCAGTAGGGTAAAACTAACCTGTCTCACGACGGTCTAAACCCAGCTCACGTTCCCTTGAAAGGGTGAACAATCCTACGCTTGGTAAATTTTGCTTTACAATGATAGGAAGAGCCGACATCGAAGGATCAAAAAGCCACGTCGCTATGAACGCTTGGCGGCCACAAGCCAGTTATCCCTGTAGTCTGAGCGAAACCTCCGAAGTGAACGGACGTGTTTTTGGAGCGCTCCCGTGTGAATTTGCAAAAATGACGCATCAAAAGACGCGTCTCGCAGAGGCGCATCCAACAAAAATTTGAGCGAGTGTGTACGGTCGGAATAGCGGAAGTTGTATGCGGAAAACCGGAAGTGCGTTTAGGTTTTCTCATTTTTGAAGGACTACGTACAAGTAGAGTCGCGGAGTTAAGTGTCCAGAAGGCTAAGTGGGAACGACCCGCTTCGATTGAGTGGTCTGCCGTTCCGGAGAGACGATTAGTTCCGGAGTTATCTGCCTGCAAAATTCGGATTTCCATTTGAGGAAATCGCGTGACGTCATAAGGTGCCGTGACGTCACAGGAGTAGTGTGTGAATATCAAACCGGAATCTCAAAATAGCGGCCAAACCAAGAGTGCCAGGACTTTGGTTCCACGTGGCCGACCCCCGATTCTGGCCCTGGGCCCTGTGGCCAAATTTGGCATTCCTACATGCCAAGGGGGGGGAGTTTTTCGCGGGTCAGTTTTTGGTGAATAACTCGGTGAGTTCTTGACGGATTTTCAAAAGTGACGCATCAAAAGACGCGTCTCGCAGAGGCGCATCCAACAAAAATTTGAGCGAGTGTGTACGGTCGGAATAGCGGAAGTTGTATGCGGAAAACCGGAAGTGCGTTTAGGTTTTCTCATTTTTGAAGGACTACGTACAAGTAGAGTCGCGGAGTTAAGTGTCCAGAAGGCTAAGTGGGAACGACCCGCTTCGATTGAGTGGTCTGCCGTTCCGGAGAGACGATTAGTTCCGGAGTTATCTGCCTGCAAAATCCGGATTTCCATTTCCGGTTCGGTCAACAAACAAGGTTAGTACGAGTTGGACCCACAGGTGGCGCTAGTGTCGCCAGGAGAAATATTCCATAGCCCACCCCACTTGGACCATCTAGCTACAGGCGTTTTTCTGGAAATCGTGAAATATTTCACGAAATATTTCATGAAATATTTCAACCTTGAAATATTTCAAAAGAGGACAAAATTTCCTTTCTGGGGAGCTGCCGGACGCCCGGATCGGACAAGCGGTTCCGGAGATATAGGGGTCTAAAAAGTTTGATAAGTAGTTTGATAAGTGTTATCGAACTCCAACACCGACTTATCAAACTTTCGGCAAATTCTTCAAAGTGGGATATCTCGGTAACCCCTCGGGCTAGAGGGACGTCCGAGGTATCGTTGGATAGGTCTCGGAGAGGAGCATCTTTTCGTCACCCCCCCGCCCCTCCCATATCCACCCCCTCCCCCTCAGGAAGGAAAAACCTCCCCACGCCAAGTAGGACATCGGTGCGGGGTATCATTCGAAAGGTCTGGAGGAGGGGCGTTGAGTCTCCACCACTCCGCCCACCTCCCACCCACCCCCCACGCAGAGCAGCAAAGAAATGGTGATCACCCGAACGTCGATGCGTGCTGCGTCGGTGGATTCGCGCGCGAAGACAGGAGCGGCCTCGGGTGTTGAACCGAGGGTGGTTGTCCAGCGACTACCAATGTCTTCCTCATCAACGGCTTCGCCTGCTGCTGTAGAGCTGAAACTCCTGCAGGAGGCTCTGCAGAGTATGGAGCGGAAATATGAGGAGATGCGGAAGCAGAACGAGAAGCTGCATGAGGAGCTAATTCGAATGTGTCAGATGTTCGAAGAGGCTAAGAAGGAGGCGCGCCTAGAGGCCATTCGGCGCGAAGAAAAGGCGGATGCGGAGATAGCGATGCTCCGTGTGGCTCACCAGCGTGATCGTGATGCGCTCAATGAGCTCATCGCGCAGGTGATTGGACATCAGCGTCCAGGAGAGGCAATCCGGCAATCCGCAAGCCCGCCAACCCCCATGCCGCGACGTCCATTGCAGATGCATGGACAACGGCAGCTGGAGGAGCAACAGTGGCAGCAGCAGCAGCAGCAGCAGCAGCAGCAGCAACATCGTGAGCAGCGGCAGCAGCAGCAGCAGCAGCAGCAACAGCGTCAGCAGAGTGCAGCGACGGCTATGGTGGTGCCGTCTTCGGACCAGGAAGGCGACTCCTGGACTGAGGTGGTGCGCCGTAAGCCGGCACGCCAACCGGCGAGAACGCAGCAGCAGCAGCAGCAGCAGTGGCCGCAGCTGCCACAACAACGGGCGAAGGTCCAGCGACAGGCGGTTGCAGGACCATCGTCACAGCAGCCCCAACAACAGCAGGGGCAACAGGCCTGGCGTAGCCAGCCTGCAACACGGCGAGGCGGAGGGCGTCAACGGCAGCGCAAAATCAAGCCGGACGCAATTGAGATTGCTCCAGCCGAGGGACAAACCTGGACCGAGGTTTACCAGGTTGTGCGTGGGGCTCCAGAGATGGTGAAATACGCAGAGGCCCTCGGAGTCGGACGACGCACCACACGCTCCCGACTCGTTATGGAGCTGAAGGAGAGCGCGAACGCTGCAGAGGTGCTGCAGTGCATCCAAGACGTGTGCGCGAAGGCGGAACTGCCGGCATCAGCACGATTGGTGACTCCCACGGTCGACATCCGGATGGACGCGGTCGACCCTTTAGCGGAGGAGACACACGTGGCGAAGGCACTCTCCGAGCTATGCCAGCACACCGTGGAGGAGACTTCGGTTCGGCTGCGACCAGCGTGGGACGGCACGAAGGTGGCGATAGCGCGGGTGACAACGAAGGCGGCAGAGGAGCTGGACGGGAAGTTTGTCAAAATCAAGTACACGTCCTGCCTGATCCGGAAGGTGGCTCCAATGCAGACGCGGCAGCAACGTTGCTACAAGTGTCTGGAGATGGGACACGTCCGGGCAGCATGCACGAGCGAAGTCGACCGCTCGGCCAGCTGCATTCGTTGCGGGAAGCCGGATCATCAGGCGAAGAGCTGCACGGCGGAGGTGTGCTGTGCCGTGTGCAGCGGTCCGCATCCGGTCGGGCATCTGACGTGCCGACGCTAAAGGTGCTGCAGATCAACCTTGGGCGGAGCAGGACAGCTCAGGACCTGCTGATGCAGACGGCTCGCGAGATGGATGTTCAGGTGGTGCTTGCCTGTGAGCTGTATCGGCCGCCTCGAGATGATCCGCGATGGGCTGTTGATGAGGAGTTGAGCGTGGCGATCGTCGCAACGGGGGCTTACCCCATCCAGCGTCTGTGGGGAAGCGTCGTCCCGGGACTGGTGGTTGCCACGATAGCGGGAGTTACGTTCGCCAGCTGCTACGTGTCGCCCAGCAGCGGTCTTGATGACTTCGAGGAGTTTCTTGGTGCGGTGGAGGTGTCGCTGGTGGGACATACAACATCAGTCCTGGCTGGGGACTTCAACGCCTGGAACGAGGAGTGGGGGAGTGCGCGCACTACCCGGAAGGGGCAGGAGCTCCTAAGCGTGGTGGAGCAGCTGGCGCTGCAGACGCTGAACCGTGGCAACGTGCCCACCTTCAAGGGCAACGGGGTTGCACGGGAAAGCGTCATCGACGTCTCCTTCGCCAGCCAATCCATTGTGCGGCCGGACTCATGGCGCGTGCTTAACCGCTTCTCCGGCAGCGATCACGAGTACATCGAGTTTCAGGTGGAGGTTCCGGGTCAACGGAACAAGCGACGTGGCCAGCAGCACCAAAGCCAAGCAGCAGCCAGTGACGGGACAGCCAGGCATGCCGGAACTCGGTGGAAGACGACGCAGTTCGTCCGGAAGAGCTTTGACATCGCCCTCACAGTCGGCCGCTTCGGACAGGTCGACACTCCGGAGGGGCTGGTTGGCGGACTCACTCGGGCGTGCGATGAGACCATGGAGAGAGTACACGGGGCTACCTTCCACCGCAAGCCCCAGGTGTACTGGTGGTCTCCGGACATCGAGCGCTTGAGGGAAGAGTGCGAAGCAGCGGAGGCAGCCCATCGCCGGGCTCAACCGTCGGAGCGTGCTGCGACGTCTGCCGGACTGCAGGACTGTCGTCGTTTGCTGCAGGCCAGTATCCAGAACAGCAAGGAGAGCAGCCTTCAAGAGCTGATTGACGGCGTCGAGGCTGAGGTGTTCGGTCTTGGGTACAAGGTTGTGCGAGCGAAGCTTCGCGGCCGGGCGCCACCGGAAACGGACCGCGCTGTTCTTGGTCCGATCGTCGACGCCTTGTTCCCGGAGCATCCAGCGTTCGAGTGGCCGGACATCGAAGCGAGCACCGCCTCACACGTCGCTCTGAGGCCGGTCACGAGCTCGGAGGTCCTGCTACTGGCTGAGCGGATGGCGTCGTCCAAGGCGCCAGGGTTGGACGGCATCCCGAACACTGCGGTAAAAGCAGCGATGCGGAAGCACCCGGAGGTCTTCGTGGACGTGTACAACCAGCTGCTCGAGCGAGGCGAGTTTCCTGCGTCGTGGAAGGAGGCTC